>NC_073238.2:32980937-33284843 GCF_029281585.2 Gorilla gorilla gorilla | reverse complement strand
ATTTAGCTTTGTGTTGTTATGTCTTATCTAAAACCAAGATTCTTCTTTTAGGAATACATGTCATTTTATCCTCTATGACACCTAGCACAATACAATGAAGTTAGTAGATACTCAGATAATATCTGTAGTCTGAACTTATTTCCTTATCTAAAAAGTAAGGAATAAAAACACCCACTTAACCTGCCTCACTGAGCTGTTTTGAAGATCAGATGAAATAATGTGCGTGAAAGCACTTTGAAAAGTATAAAATGTTATACAAATGTAAGGCATTCTAATTTCAGAGGGAGGTTTTTCTCAGTTATAACCTCCATGTCAGCTTGAATAAAGGAACATTTTTTAAAACTTAATCTGAAAAGAAACTTGTCCCTTCTGGGCACAAATTATAAAACTCCCCCAAAAATGTTTGTATATATTTTTGTTTGTTTGTTCCTAAATAGTATAATGAGCTATGGTCTTTCAGGGAAAATGTTGCTCTGATACTAGTTCACAATGTAGAAAATTGCCCTTATGTACTTTCAGGAAAGAATTGCAAACAAATGAGCTATTTTCTCTTCTCGAGTAAAGGGACTTCCCAAGCATGGGTGGCAGCTGTTCAAGTCCATCTGGTCAAGAATTCACTAAGATCATAATGTGAAAGTTGCTCAAGTGCAGATTTGCATGACAGCCTGCAAATGTTCCTTTGGAGACGAAATGGTTTCTCAGGTCAACAATCTGCATATTTAAAAGTCTCTAGGACACCCTAAGATGGCGGCGAGGGAGACGGTGAAGGTTGGCTCCCGCCTGTCTGGGCTCTGATCCTCTGTCTCCCCCTCCCACTGCGGCCGGCTCATGGCCTGGCAGAGGCCCGAACCAAAGACCTCCGCACCGCCGTGTGCAATGCCGCCCGTGACGGCAAGCTGCAGCTGCTCCAGAAGCTGCTCAGCGGCCGGAGCCGGGAGGAACTGGACGAGCTGACTGGCTAGGTGGCCGGCGGGGGGACGCCGCTGCTCATCGCCGCCTGCTACGGCCACCTGGACGTGGTGGAGTACCTGGTGGACCGGTGCGGCGCGAGCGTGGAGGCCGGTGGCTCGGTGCACTTCGATGGCGAGACCACGGAGGGTGCGCCGCCGCTGTGGGCGCTGGCCACCTGGACGTGGTGCGGAGCCTGCTGCGCCGCGGGGCCTCGGTGAACCGCACCACGCGCACCAACTCCACGCCTCTCCGCGCCGCCTGCTTCGAGGGTCTCCTGGAGGTGGTGCGCTACCTGGTCGGCGAGCACCAGGCCAACCTGGAGGTGGCCAACAGGCACGGCCACACGTGCCTCATGATCTCGTGCTACAAGGGCCACCGTGAGATCGCCCGCTACCTGCTGGAGCAGGGCGCCCAGGTGAACTGGCGCAGCGCCAATGGCAACTTGGCCCTGCACAACTGTGCCGAGACCAGCAGCCTGGAGATCCTGCAGCTGCTGCTGGGGTGCAAGGCCAACATGGAACGTGATAGCTACGGCATGACCCCGTTGCTCCCGGCCAGCGTGACGGGCCACACCAACATCGTGGAGTACCTCATCCAGGAGCAGCCCGGCCAGGAGCAGGTCACAGGGGTAGAGGCTCAGCCTGGGCTGCCCCAAGAAGGCTCCTCCACCAGCCAGGGGTGTAGGCAGCCTCAGGGGCTCCGTGCTGCATCTTCTCCCCTGAGGTACTGAACGGGGAATCTTACCAAAGCTGCTGTCCCACCAGCCGGGAAGCTGCCGTGGAAGCCTTGGAATTGCTGGGATCTACGTATGTGGATAAGAAACGAGATCTGCTTGGGGCCCTTAAACACTGGAGGCGGGCCATGGAGCTGCGTCACCAGGGGGGTGAGTACCTGCCCAAACTGGAGCCCCCACAGCTGGTCCTGGCCTATGACTATTCCAGGGAGGTCAACACCACCGAGGAGCTGGAGGCGCTGATCAACGACCCCGATGAGATGCGTATGCAGGCCCTGTTGATCCGGGAGCGCATCCTCAGTCCCTCGCACCCCGACAGTTCCTATTGTATCCGTTACAGGGGCGCCGTGTACGCCGACTCGGGCAATATCGAGTGCTACATCCGCTTGTGGAAGTACGCTCTGGACATGCAACAGAGCAACCTGGAGCCTCCGAGCCCCATGACCACCAGCAGCTTCCTCTCCTTCGCCGAACTCTTCTCCTACGTGCTGCAGGACCGGGCTGCCAAAGGCAGCCTGGGCACCCAGATCGGCTTCGCAGACTTCATGGGGGTCCTCACCAAAGGGGTCCGGGAAGTGGAATGGGCCCTGCAGCTTCTCAGGGAGCCTAGAGACTCGGCCCAGTTCAACAAGGCGCTGGCCATCATCCTCCACCTGCTCTACCTGCTGGAGAAAGTGGAGTGCACCCCCAGCCAGGAGCACCTGAAGCACCAGACCATCTACCGCCTGCTCAAGTGCGCACCCAGGGGCAAGAACGGCTTCACCCCTCTGCACGTGGCTGTGGACAAGGACACCACAAACGTGGGCCGCTACTCCGTGGGCAGATTCCCCTCCTTGCACGTGGTCAAAGTGCTGTTCGACTGCGGGGCCGACCGGGACAGCAGGGATTTTGACAACACCCCGCTACACATAGCAGCCCAGAACAACTGCCCGGCCATCGTGAATGCCCTGATTGAAGCAGGGGCCCACATGGACGCCACCAACGCCTTCAAGAAGACGGCCTACGAGCTGCTGGAAGACAAGCTGCTGGCCAGGGGTACCATGCAGCCCTTCAACTATGTGACCCTGCAGTGCCTTGCAGCCCAGGCCCTGGATAAGAACAAGATCCCTTACAAGGGCTTCATCCCGGAAGATCTGAAGGCATTCATCGAACTGCACTGACCTGCCCAGAACATCTGCACCCTCACCTCTCCCCTCTCCTGCTGAGACGGGGGAAATCAGGCTGGGGTATAGCAGATACTCGTTCTTGCCTCCTTCAGGCACCAATCAGGAGAAGGTTTCTGCCTCCCATCCCCTTTACCTGAAGACAGGGTCTGAGGTGTTAGCGAGCCTTTGGTGCTAGAAGCCTTCAGGGTCACATGCTAAGAGGACAGTCTTTCTCTGGGAGCCCACTGACTCAGAAATTCTGAGTTAGGAAAAGACACAAGACCTTCCCCACATCCTGTCTGCCTGGGTTACGGAGGCCTTTGCCTTGTTACCTAGAGGTGGAGGGACTGAAGCCATTGCGTTCCTTCCCTGCTAGAAACACAGGAAGAAGTTGAGGACGGTCTGCCTTCCCTTGTCCTTTTACATGGCCAGGTAACTCCCCCTGCTGAATACAGTGTTAGGACTGGGGGCTCCCGAGATGAGAGTTTGAAAGTCAGGGAATGAAACCACCTCTCATTTCTTCCAGCATGATCACGACCTGCTCCTGTGCCACCGTAGTCCCTGGCAGACAGGCAGGGCTCTGCTCAGGGCAGCCTGCCACTTGCATAGCTTTTGGTTAGTTTGGTGTTCTGTTTATTTAATAAGTGGGCAGGTTGCAAGCATTGCACAGAAATTCTGAGATTTTACTGCCTTTTTTTTTTAAAGAAAGTTGTTTGTTGGACTCCATAAGTGAATTTCAAACAGTGAGGATTTTGTAGTGCCTGAGATGGCTGAGGCCACAGGGAGTGAGCTGTATGTGTGAGGAAGTTGGTGAGCGAGATAAAAGTCCATGGTGTCGACCCCTAAAACATGGGTGACCGTACATTTTTATACATCTCCACTCTACGGCCTTTTACAGGCTTTCCAATTGTACAGGCCTTTCCAATTTTCCATTCTCACTGGAAAGAGAACTGTGCTTCCAAACAGAAATCAGGAGTGACCACAAAGCCTGACAACACTTTGCCACCCAGCAAGAACTGGCACAATTGGTTTGGGTCTGCATTGCCATAGTGCCCGAGTTAAAACTACAGGCCACTCCACCTTGCAAACCTCACGTGGCCTCTGATTTCATTGTGGGTGCATCCACAGGTGGCGCTAGCTCTTTTTTCAGCTGCTCCGAGGATTGGGACCCAAGTCATCATGAAAAAGGCCCAGGTACAGTCTTAATGTGAAAAATCCACTAGCTAAGTCGTTGAGTGCCAAGACCAGCCTTCTAGCCAAGGTTTGGACAAAGTCTCAAGTTCCCATGACTCAGGGTAAGGTGCTAGGGCTGCCAGAGGACCTGCCCCAGCAAGATTTTTCTCAAGAGTGAGACTCCATCAGCCCGGGCAGACGGGAGCAGGTTCTTGGCCTATGTAGACAGCAGCAAACAGCAGAAGGGAAGCCATTCTCACTACATCCTCCCTGCAGTAGCCACAGCCAGGCCCTTAGGAGGAGCAGCAACCGGGGGTGTCCAGAAACATCCTGTCCCTGGATGGAAACTAGGTCTTGTTTGGATTTTTTTTTCTTTTTTTTGCCGTGTTAGTTAGGAAATTATTTATTAATTTACAAGACAGGTTTTATCTCAGCCAAGGAGGGAAATGGCATCCCTGTCCCTCCCAAAGCACAGAGCAGAGAAATGAGGCTGTTTACATCGTGAGTCTCCACGCTGGTGTTTAAGTCATTAAAAAGATATTCGAAAAAAAAGTCTCTAAATACAGGTTTATGGAATAATTCATAACAGCTTTAAGGAACTATCATGGTACACTGGGAAAGTCACTGATATTGCAGGATAGATTTCTTCTGTTGGCTGGTGAGCATTTGTTTATAGTCGGCCTTGACTCTACCACAATTTTAGAAGTAGTTCTTTTATTTCTTTAAAAGCAACATTTTGGGACAAAATATTGTGAACACATAAGGAATACGACTATATTTGTGAAACCCCTTGTTAATTTCCAAGTGATATTTTAAATCTTGAATAAGACATGTACGCTCATAAATAAAGAGGAAAAAGAAATAATTAAATCAATGTTCCTAAGAGCTTCTCAGAAAATAAGAAAGAGATAAGTGATAGAACTATAATCTACAATCTACCCTAACAGTATATTTGCATCACTTCTTAAACTTTGTTTAGTATTTTAACACGCTATTTCTTATTATATGTGAAGAACGCTGTGAGGTAGCATGTCAATGTTTTGCAGATTAATAAACTGATGTTAAAAGAGGTTAAGTGACTGATTTTGTACTTTCATTATCTCAAAAGTGCAACTAAAACTGCACTTAGGATTGCCACTCCTGTCGGGGGCCATGGCTTTGGTCCTATTTTCTGCAAGTCTCTGGATGACGTCTGTCCACCCACTGTCTCTGAGTGCTCTCCTCATCTCAGCCTTCCTCCCTTATTTTAGTCCAACAACTGTCACCACTCTTCAGAATCCTCATGAAACTTCAGGAAAATCGACTGGGTAGGGCTTGTTTCAGAATTATCATCCAGCATTCTAGGGTTGATTTAGAATTCAGAGAAAGAAGCAAAAGCACTTATCAAAGTGTCTGTTCTAGAGGTAAGCTCAGAGGCACCATGGCAATCCCCACATTTCCCCAGGATGTCTTCAGAAATACCTTATACTGTCATCTCAGGCCCAGATATCATCCACCAGCTGAAGGCCGTGGGCAACATTCACATCTCAGAGTAAAGAGTGTTTTAGAAGTCCATGGGCAATCACCAGTCACGCAGGGAGTTCCAGGGGCCAGCCAGTTGTTCCTTTCATGAGTTAGGAGGCAGTAAGGACATCACGGTGATCATTTCCACTGAAAACACAAATTTAAGTCCACTCTGCTACTCAGCAGTTAATGCTGACTTCTGAAAATTATGAAGCATTTATCACTATGGTCTCCTTCTAGGTTTATCAGTGCAGTCAGCTCAGAAAACTTTCATTCCTTCGGTATATCCAGCTCCAGCTAATCAGGTAGGGAACAATGAAAACAGGCTGACATTTGATTCAGAGGTTCTGGAAAGAAAGTGGACCTGGCAACAAAGTGACTGCACTTACAACCCCCCAACCTAATGTCATCAGGATCCAGGGTAGACCATCTGGGGCCACCAGGGAGAGAAGACAGTTTCAGAGGCTGTCTATCATAAGCAGCTCTGATTAACATCTTAGGACCACAAGACAAATTATCATTGGTATTTGAAGGCAAAAGGTCATGGATGATCTGGCCCTGGGTGAGTACCTGGGTCTAACTCACAATTCTCAGAAAGGCCCTCTGGGTCCATTCCCGATATATTAACAAAATGCCTGAAACACAGTGGGGTTTGAGCAAATGATAGAATGAATGTTTATGGAAGGACGATTGTCTGACCTCTTCTACTATACACTTTTGAGAAAGGTTCTCAGAATGTATGGTTAAAGTATTGTATAGGTTGAGCATTCCTAATCCAAAAATCTGAAATTCACATTTTTTGAATGCTGACACAATGTTCAAAGGTCATACTCAAAAGGAAATGCTCATTAAAGCTTTTTAGATTTCAGATTTTTGAATTTGGGGTGTCAACCAGTAAGTTTAATGCAAATGTTGAAAAATTTTTTAAAAATCCAAAACGCATCTTGTCCCAAGAATTTTGGATAAGGAATACTCAACCTGTATTTCAATTGTTTGCTTGTTTGCTCTGTCTTCAAAAATGAGCCAGGTGTGGTGGCTCATGCCTGTACTCCCAGCACTTTGGGAGGCTGAGGTGGGCGGATCACTCGAGGAGTTGGAGACCTGCCTGGCCAATATGGCAAAACTCTGTCTCTACTAAAAGTTAAAAAAAAACACTTAGTCTGGCATGGTGGCAGGCTAATTTTGTAATCCCAGCTACTCAGGAGGCTGAGGCAGGAAAATAGCTTGAGCCCAGGAGACAGAGGTTCCCGTGAGCCAAGATTATGTCAGTACACTCCAGCCTGGGTGAGAGAGTGAAACTCTGTCTCAAAAAAAAAAAAAAAGAATGAGTTTCTTCAAGAGAGAAATTGTACCTTGTTCATGTCCATCACTCCCATGCATAACACGGTTCCATAAGAACTCAGTCCTTATGAAACTCCACTCAGTAAGGACTCAGTTTTTTCTGAATGAACAGACCAAGTAAGAGCAATTACTTATTGTCATGTAGCTCAGATGAGAAAGGGCTGGGATTTGAGAAAAGGCTTTATTACTGAATAGGATCTGGATGGATGGATTCCATCACAGATGTAAAGCAAGACTACAGTAGTGTGTCCAACAAGATCGAGTGATAGCAGGTTGTAGTGCAGGTAAGTAGATATCCATGAAGGGTTGCAAATGAAGTGTTGACCTGTCCAAACAGACGGATGCAGTACAAGACAATTTATCCTTACAAGAAAGATAGCAAATTGGAATTAGGAATATTTGTCATTTCAGAGGAGGGTCCAAGACAATGGTCCAGGATCCAGGATTGGGGAACCCCTTCCTGAGGACGATGACAGGTAACAAAAAAGCATCAAGCTGAAGCTCAGAAATCAGACTTGGGTGCCGGGAGAGGAGACTAAGGAACAGACTGAGATCCACCTACCAGACCCAGGGTATTGTCTCTGCATAAGCTCAGAGACAAAGAAAAATGATGAAACCACAGCTGGCAGACACGTAGTCATGTAAATCTCCTTAGCATCATTGCAGGATTTGTGCTGAAAGTCAAGGCAATGGTGAAGCTGCAGGAGGGCTGTAGGTGCTCATAGCTCAGGAAGGAAGGGTCTTATAGAGACTAGAAACTAAGTCTGAGCTAAAACATTTGCTATCTTGGATTTCTTTGGGGATGTTCATTCTACTAACAAACCAATACCAATTTAATTTCCTGATGTTTATTTTGGGAGGTTTACAAGAATTAATTTCCTTGGAACTGATTTTTTTAAACATCCATTAGAGAAAATTCTTTGTCTCACTTGTGAACACCTCTGAAAAAGAAGTATTATGTATAAAAGTTGGTACCTGTTGAACTATTAGAGTTGTGGGGAAAAGCCTTTACAGGGTTCACAAGAAAAAGCCTTCTCCAACTATGACTTACAGATGTACTCTTAAAATAATGACTTGACATATTTATATGTATATCGTTAGTTTAATATCTTACCTAATTGTCCAACAAACTAATTCAATGTTGTTTGCAATGCATTAAATGGACAAAAGATAAACTGGGTAATAGAGAATCCAGAGAGCCTAGTGGCCCATGAAATCACTGGATTTGCAAATTTATTTTCTCTTCAGCGCTGTGCACTATCTCAGAACAAAATCTGTTGGCAAAGCACTTTATTGGCAACCAATGGGTTAGAATATAGAGACATTAGGAATGCCACATGCGCTCCAACCAATGCTCCATCCAGGCCAGCCTAGTGCCAAAGCAACACGAGAGGATTTTGGAGAGCAAGGTTGCCCGATGTGGTATCAGTTTGTACTGTTGGAATTATTTCAAATATCTTCCCAAAATCATTTTGTGAACTAACATGTAACTCTAACCTATCATTTCAGACAAATCTCTTGATTTTTTCCCACAGCTCTCCCTCTTTGTGTTAGAGTTCCATAAATGGAATGCCCAATATGTGAAGAGAAAATTAACATTCCCCTTTTTCTACTTGCAGACTTCCAAACATTTCCTGAAACCTTAAACCCTTACTGATTCTTTAAACTGTCCCCATTCCACTTTTCTCTGCAGCAAGTAGCTCTCAATGAACTACTAGAAATGCACATTCTCAGGCCTCACCCAAGATCTGCTGAATCAGAAGCTCTGGGTTGGAACCCAACAACCTGCATTTTAACAAGCCTTCCAGATGACTCTGAAGCATGGTGCATACTGACAACTAATACAATGCATTATGGTAAATTTGCCCACTCACCCTCTGGCAAAAATGACATCTAATTGCATTTACTTTTTAGTTTGATGAGTACTTATCTCGGTATCTTTTAATTCACCTGATGTTTCTGTTGGTAACAAAATCAACAAAAATGTTGTAAATTTGGTACACTGAAATGCAAAATAAGAGTGAAGGAGAGGACACTGGTAGCGAAATCAACAACTATAAAGCAGTTTGGGGCAATTCAGTTTAGGGACAGGCATTATATCTCAAAAATCCAGTGAGCATCACATTATAAAAGCACAGCTCCAAAGGTGATGATTTCATGTGAGGACCCTTCAGTCACAAAGAGAGGATTAGCTCACGTTCATTATTTCCAAATTTCCCTCACCAAAGCACACATTATTAAGGCATTTTTGAGACATTTTTATCAAAATGAAAATGTGTTTGACAATGGAGCAAACTGAGATATATGAAATATTTACTTGTTTGAATATCTGAAGATACTAGAAATGCGTCCTTAATTTACTCTGTCTTATATGAAATGTAAACCAATGCTATCCATTAGCTTCTAAACATGTTCCAACTGATGCATGTTGCAACTGTTCCAGCCCTGTTGCATAGGACAAGACTCAGTTTTTTCAGAATGAGCAAACCAAGTAAGACCAATTACTTATTGTCATTGAAGTTTGTGGTTTTTATTCAAATTTTATAAGGGTACAATATAATGTGTTTAATCATCATGGTGGCCACTTTTTATACATAGCTTTTTAAAAACTTAAATGCAAACTTCACAACCTTTGCCTCATACTGAATGAGGCCTCATAACAAGCCCTCCAGATGAGTCAGTACCAGTAGAAGTCTGATTTCACATTCCATGAGTGTTTGCTGAAGGAGAATGTATGTGCCTGTGTTCTGCTGGGCATTTCTGAAGGATATTGACAAGCACAGCATATAAATCCTAGGCTAGCTGTGTCACAGATTGGCACAATGGCAGAAAGAATATCTCTGAGAATTTACATCCCGGCAGAGGCAAATCAATCAGTTAACTATGGAGTAAAACATTGTTAAATTCAATTGGAAGAAAAAGTTGAAATTTTCTCATATTCTTTGTCATCTAATATCTGTGTTTTTCTCCATTCAGTTACTCTTCTCTGGATTTCAAATAGAATTTCTAATAATAAACGTGTACCAATTCTATCATCAAGCTGTTTATGTTCTTTACATTTCTGTTCTTGATAATTATATGCTAGTCTTTGAATATGAAGATAATGCTTCTGACCCAATATTCATAATGCATGTGCCTCGAGTTTTTATTTTTTGCAAGAGAAATAAGTTTATTTTGATCTGATGCACTTTCTTTCCCAGTCTTCATGTGACCAACAGCACCAACTGCAAGACTGTCTGTCACCTGAGTGTGGCTTGCAACCAAGCACATGTGGGAATTCAGTGAAGGCCCCTGCCTTGACCTCATTATCAACAGGAACCAGCCAAAGACAGTGGTCACTCTTTATCCATGTAAATAGACACCGTAATTTATTTTCAAAAAAATCCAAAGGAAAAAATTTAAGGCCATTGTAATACCAGAAATCTGCACTGTGAGTACTTGGAAGATGACAGTTGATAAAGCTGGGAGGTTTACAATGACTAGATTGTCAGAAGGGGTTAAATGTATGTTCTAATAATAAGAGAACAAGAAAAAAGAATGCCCTGGTGATGTGTAAATTTAAAATACAGTGGTACATTTTAGGAAAACCAAAAATCAATCCGTGAACTTTGAAATGAAGGGAGATAGTTCTGAGAGAACTAGAGGAACTGGACTTGAGATCCAAGATTACAATTTACTCAATTTTTTTTATAGATACTTTAAGTATGGAAAATGTAATTTTATTCTTATAGATAGTAAGGTATAATACAGAATATAAAGTCCATTAAATTCAGGTGATTATAAATCCTGGTTTTCTTGACACTCCTATATCATGCTGATGGTTCCTGTGTGAATATTAACATTACCCCCTTCAATTCACAAGTGTCTTGCGCTGCGTGTGTGTGCGTGCACGCGTGCATGTGTAGCTTTTGGTTTTATTCTTGTTTGTTTGTTTTGCAAAAATGAAATAATAGCAAACATGTGATCCTGAAACTTTCTTCACTGAATACGTATCTTAGAATCTTTATTTTTCTTATTATTCAAAATAATTCGTTTTTAACCTACTACTTACTCATCATTAAATATAGTTATTTAATCCTCTTTTAAAACCATTTGAATTGTTTTAAATTTTGTCCTACTGCAAATAATTTCATCATATTCTTTTAACCTATAACTGCACATATGTTTTAGTATTTCTGTAGGTTAAATTTTTGGAAATGGTATCAGATCAAAAAAGTTAACATTAAAGTCATAATCAATATTCCCAAATGTAGACACATTTTTGAATCTTCAATTTAATCACTTTCATAAAATTTCAACTTTCCTTAATAATACTTCCAATTTAAACTAAGGAGCTTTAATTGTTTAGGAACACAAAGATTTCTATCAGAGGGAGGACAAAACGTGAAATATTTTGTTTCGTAATTTATTTGTTGCAAAAAACATCACTGCTGTTTGGAAATTGAGAAACTGTCCAAACAAGTACACTAGGGACAACAAATGTGAACTGCCTGTCCGCACTGAGGTTTGAGAGCCACAGGAGACTTGAGACTTCTTCTAAGACAGTTTAAAGAAGTCTCATTTATTTGTCTTTTTATACAATGTAGCAAATCAATATATTAAACAATATAAGAACACCAAGTTTTCTTACATATAAAACTAGAGTAACCTATCAAACAAAGCTGTTCCACGTAACTGAGAACTCATTAACCCTGAGGTCCTAGGACTATATGAAGTCAGTGCAATAGCAGGCGATAGCCTGTCATGTGCAACTAGGGCTGCTGGTGGGGAAAAGTACAACATCCCAGATTCGTCAGCGATGTGGCTGGATTGTTGGGTGTGAGAAATGCACCAGCCCTGACTCGGAGATGCCCTCTCTTGCTCATCTTCCTGTCATTCTGGTGCTGAACACCTGTGCCCACCCATAGTGACCTGTGACCGAGGGCATGGGCACAAACACCTTCCCTATCTCCCTGTCTTTTTTCTTTCCCTCTTTTCCCTTTATTCATTCCACTATCCTTCTTCCTCCCCCTCACAACCCCAACTCTTTTCATATCATCAACAAATGACAAGTACAGGCCCTGAGGAAGACACAGATGACTAAGACGGAGCTTCTGCCCTTGAAAAGCCCCTGATCTAGTCTGGGAGACTGACATATAATCAGAGGATCAGATAGCCTGATGAATACCATGATCATGTGCCTGACACCTTAGAGTAAAGAAAATATGGCAACTCATGTTGCTAGGAGGAATCAGGACAGCTTTGCAGAGCACCAGGCATTTATGATGTGTCTGCAAGTTCATTGTCTTTGAGTGTAGGAAACCACCGTTGGAGCATATAGGCTGGACCTAGGAACCCTGGGCTCTGCACCAAACACAGGTTCCTGAATGGAAGATAGGTGACATTGTCACTGTCCTCAGTCCCTGCCCTGGCTTGCCTAGAAGGCAATAAATTAAGTTGTTATAGGTGGTGTGTACTTGTACCTAAAGATGTCACTGCTAGCTGAGGGGAAATAAGCCCCTGAAGATTGTTAGGGCAGTGAAATTATTCTTTAAGATACTGTTATGGGAAATATATGACATAATGCATTTAGCAAAGCCCATAGAACCGTACAACACAGGGACTAAATCCTAATACAAACTGTCGATGTTAGTTAATCATAATGCATGAATATTGGTTCATCAGTTGTAACAAATGTGCCACACCAACACAAAATGTTAATAATAGGAAAAACCAGAGGCTGGTGGGGAAAGAGAGTATACAGGAACCCCATATATTTTGCTCACATTTTCTGAAAAACTAAAACTGGTCTAAAAATCAAAGTCTATTAATTTTTTTAAACAACATGAAACAGTATGTCTGTCTTATATTAGTTCCCTGCCTTTGTGAAAATAAGAGCAGACTTTTGGTTTTTCTTCTTTAGGACAAGAATTATATTTTTATAATAACTCCTCCATTACTTTTGATATATCTAATTATTTCTTTAATAACTGGATCAAACACTTTAATATTAATGAAGGTAGAGCCGATAGGATATCCTGGTAGATTGGAAGAGACAGTGAGAGAAACAGAGGCATAAAGGATGATGCTGAAGTTTTTGGCTTGAGCAAGAAGAAGCAGGGCTGGTACTAGGGTGAGATGTTGAGGGCATAAACTTTAAGGAGGCCCTTGCATAGCCATGCAAAAGCAAGGTCAGCACTTCCTTGATGCTCTGAATGCCTTAAAGATTGTGCCTAAGTGGTTAGCTTACTTCACTCTTGTCCTAGTCCTGACTGGATCAATGGTATCACCATCCACTGAGTTGGGGCAGGCTGAGCAGAAGCAAATTTGGGGAGGCTGGATTGAATATAGAAGCTTGGTTCCGGACATGTTGACTTTGAGATGGCCATTGAACATTCAAGTGGAGACATCCGGTCGTCAGCTGGATCTCTGAGTCTGTATCTTAGGAAAAAGACTGAGACTAAAGTTATGTATTTAGAAGTTATCACAAGACTAGATGAACTCATGAAGAAAGTGAATGTCAATGGATAGTTAGATAGATAAGGGAAGAGTTTCAAGGCCTGAGCCATGAAATACTTCTATTTGTCAGAAAGAAAAAGAGGAGCCAGCAAGGAACCTTGAAAAAGAGCAGGCAATAAGAGAAGGAACACTGGCAGTGTATATTCCTGGAAGATAAGACAATGCTTCAAGGAGTAGAGAGTAATAAATTGTGTTTCATGCTGCTAGAGTTGAGTTAGACAAAGCTTGAAACTAGAACTTTGGTGTTAGCAGCATTGAGGTCATCGACGATGTTGACTAAAACAGTTTTGGTGGAGGGATGATAACAGAAGCCTGAACAGAGTGCACTGAAGAGAGAAGAAGAGAGGAGAGAAATTTGATTCTGCATATACATAAAACTCTTTCAAGGTCTTCTTTTAGAAAGAGGAAGGAAGATAGAGAGAAAGACAGACAGACAGAGTGAGAGAGATGAGAGAGAAGCCAGAGGGGGAAGAGAGGTCCAGAATTTAATACTTTCCCAGTTTTTCCAACTTGCATCTCAACCCCTTATGTCTGGGTTTTAGCAGTGGATGCTTTGAGATTCTAATATTTATCTCCTCAGAAGGCGAGATGCAGAAGAGGAGATAGGAAATTGAGATAATAACTACTTTCTTCTGATGGGTGGGAAAAATTCTATATGAGAATTTTTCTACCAAGACACATGTGAAAGGAAGTGGCAACATGTGGCAATTCATCTAAGATCAGCAACTTTTTTCTCTGTTTGAATTTGTTCATTTGGAAGGTATTTGTCTAGCTCTGCAACAGAATCATTACTTGCTCTACCAACTTTTCTAAAGTCTCACATGCTGATGCCAGTTAAGAAAGAATACATTTTAGTCTGTCAACTTTTGCTTACAAAAGAGGATCTAAAAGTGTGTTCCAAGGTAATTTGAACAGACTCTTTCAAGATGGTGCATATTTTAGTAGGTCCACAGAACAGTAAATATAACTTGATAATCACCCCAAACATTTCTTGAATTGGAAAATCGAATTGGCAGGTTTGCATAATAAAGGGCTAAAATTATGAACCACACAAGATTTGCCTGAAACTTGATTGTTCAGGCTCACAATTCTCTACTGAATACTCTTGTGCTTGCTTTTGTATTTATCCATTTTCATGTAACTGCTTAGAGCAGACATTTCTTTTTTAAATCTTTTTTCATAAAAATAAATTTTAATAAATATGCCGGCGGATGGTAGTGATGCCGACCCTACCGAGGAGCAGATGGCAGAAACAGAGAGAAACGATGAGGAGCAGTTCGAATGCCAGGAACGGCTCAAGTGCCAGGTGCAGGTGGGGGCCCCCGAGGAGGAAGAGGAGGACGCGGGCCTGGTGGCCGAGGCCGAGGCCGTGGCTGCCGGCTGGATGCTCGATTTCCTCTGCCTCTCTCTTTGCCGAGCTTTTCGCGACGGCCGATCCAAGGACTTCTGCAGGACCCGCAACAGCGCAGAGGCTATTATTCACGGACTATCCAGTCCAACAGCTTACCAGTTGAGAATGATATACGTATGTCAGTTTTTGACAAGAATTGCAGCAGGAAAAACCCTTGATGCACAGTTTGAAAATGATGAACGAATTACACCCTTGGAATCAGCCCTGATGATTTGGGGTTCAATTGAAAAGGAACATGACAAACTTCAAGAAGAAATACAGAATTTAATTAAAATTCAGGCTATAGCTGTTTGTATGGAAAATGGCAACTTTAAAGAAGCAGAAGAAGTCTTTGAAAGAATATTTGGTGATCCAAATTCTTATATGCCTCTCAAAAGCAAATTGCTTGTGATAATCTCTCAGAAAGATACATTTCATTCCTTTTTTCAACACTTCAGCTACAACCACATGATGGAGAAAATTAAGAGTTATGTGAATTATGTGCTAAGTGAAAAATCATCAACCTTTCTAATGAAGGCAGCAGCAAAAGTAGTAGAAAGTAAAAGAACAAGAACAATAACTTCTCAAGATAAACCTAATGGTAATTATTTTGAAATGGAAACTGAAGCTAATCTGGATACAAGAAAAATGTCTCACAAGAATCTTTTCTTATCTAAGTTGCAACATGGAACCCAGCAACAAGACCTTAATAAGAAAGAAAGAAGAGTAGGAACTCCTCAAAGTACAAAAAAGAAAAAAGAAAGCAGAAGAGCCACTGAAAGCAGAATACCTGTTTCAAAGAGGCAACCAGTAACTCCTGAAAAACATCGAGCTAGAAAAAGACAGTCATGGCTTTGGGAAGAAGACAGGAATTTGAGATCTGGCATGAGGAAATATGGAGAGGGAAACTGGTCTAAAATACTACTGCATTATAAATTCAACAACCGGACAAGTGTCATGTTAAAAGACAGATGGAGGACCGTGAAGAAACTAAAACTGATTTGCTCAGATAGCGAAGACTGATTGTGTTTGTAAAAGCTTTATGAAAGGACAGTTAAGTATTTTGATCACTGCATTTTGTTTGAAACTTGTCATTGATGTATTTTAAAACTCCTGTTTAAAGCATTACAGTATTTTTCTGTGACCATCAATTAATATGAGGGTTTGTGCTATAAGAGTTAAAGCATATGCTATCATTGTATTAAGAACTTTATTTTGATAAAATGTAAATTTGTTGAACCCTGCCACATTTAGTATCCCCACCCCCAAAACCTGTTCCAATGAAAAAATTAAAACCTGTTACGAAAAAAAAAATTCAGTTAACCTATTTTGCGTCTGTAGGCTGACCTCAACCCTGTAACATAACCCATTAAAATGAATTTTCTTTTTTTTTTAAAACAGAGTTTCTCTCTGTCACCCAAGCTGGAATGCAATGGCACTATGTCAGCTCACTGCAACCTCTGCCTCCCGGGTTCAAGCGATTCTCCTGCCTCAGCCTCCTGAGTAGCTGGGATTATAGGCACACACCACCATGCCCAGCTAATTTTTGTATTTTTAGTAGAGGCGGGGTTTCACCATACTGGTCAGGATGGTCTCGAACTCCTGACTTCATGATCCACCCACCTCGGCCTCCCAAAGTGCTGAGATGACAGACGTAAGCCACTGTGTCCTGCCTAAAATGAATTTTCTAGACGATCGAATAACAGTAGTCCTTTGATAGGAGATAATGACTTGGTTTATGGCCTTAATATACTACTTAATTACTTAAGATGTTTATTAATAGAATGATAAATGTACAGAGTAACCTATAAGTGTGACATACTTTTGCTTTCAGTAGTTTCATGTAAAGAAAAAAACTTGAAAATAGTAATACCTGAGGACCCATGGGAATGATAGACACTAGGGAGGTAGGGAGGGGAGCGGGAGCAAGAGCTGAAAAACTACCTACTGGGGACTCTGCTCGCTACCTGGGTGACAGGATCATCCGTACCCCAAACCTCAACATCACACAGTACACCCAGCTAACAAACCTGCCCATGTGTTCCCTGAATCTAAAAAAGAATCAAAATAATTGTTTTAAAAAAGAAAAAGACAATAGAATTACCCACGGGACAAAATTTGTACTATTAGCAAGAATCATTTGTGTCTCATTTAGAAACAATTTGACTTTTGTTCCAGTGTTTAAACTTTGACAAAAATGGTTTTGAATAGATCTTTATAACCTCATGCCATAAATACAAGATTCTCTGATACCTTCATTTAATGTATCAATATTGGGCCTAAAAGAGTATTCTATAAAGCTTAAATTGGTATTAACTATGACCATCTTGATGTCTATGATAGATAATAAACAAGGTCATACATACCTAACTAAACAATTTTGGTTTTTCACCAACATTTTATTTAAAAGATTTAGACTAATTGAATTATTTAGCATTTCGAGTCATGTGCTTTATTTAGCAAGTGAGTAAAAATATTGGAATATTGAAGTATTTGCATAAAAAATCAAATGGTAGTGTTTTGTGATCTCTATTGTATTTCCTATTAAGGTTTCATATATTACTTTCCCATTGTTCCTGAATTTGAAACATGGATGAGTACCATAAAAAATAAATAAATAAATATGCCAAACTCACTCCAATAGCATCCATCATATCATATGTATTATATAAATACATATTTTACCATTATAATTGACAAACCAGCAATTATGAGCTTGATTTTTGTGGATGCATTAGGATCAGTGTTTCTTCATAGGATACAATATTTTGTAATTTCTTATTCTTTACTGCTTGCTACGCTGTAAAACGTTTATAAAATGAGTTGCTTTTGGGGTGTGAAATGAGCAATCATCAGAGGAAAAGCATTAAGGACAAGAAAGTGGAGTGAGGATCATGAAGCACGTGCATTTCTTTCTCAAGGTCATGGGTAAATTTCAGCTCCATGGAAAATCTTGAGAAAGAATCCAGCAAGAATGAGATCATGAAATGTTAGCTTTCCCCAAGTAGAAATTCCATAATAGAACTATAAAATTGCTGCTTACAAATTTTTTCTTCTAAATTCTACTTGAAATTAGGGAATTGAAAGGGCCAGGAGGGACCTTGGAATTCATCTAGTCTGAACTCATTATACATAGGAAAAGCTAAGCTGAGCCATTCTGCAAGTCACACTAATGTGATATAGAAAATACTAGAACCTAAGGTTCTGAATTACTGTTTCAGGTGTTCATCTGCTACAACAAACATTTATCAAACACCTAGTAGGTATAAGAGATCATTTAAACCCACCCCAAAGGATACAAAGTTGAGAAAAGCACTCTTTGCCTTTGCAGAAATCACAATCTATTATCAAAGCATATGATAGAAATTTCAATATCTAAAACACAAGATCTACTGTGTTAAGTGCCATGAGAATGATATAAGAGTTTAAGAAGGGAGAGATACAACAAAGTTTGGGCAAGCCAGTATGTTTCTTGAAGGAATAGTACTTAATTTGTGATGTGAAGATAAAATCTCAGTAAAGAAAAATGGGGAAGAAGATGGTAAGCCTGGCAGAAGGAATATTATTAGCAAGTGCAGGAAAATATACTCTAATCAAAAAGAGCAAGTAGCCTAATGTGACTGGATTTCAATTTCCCTTTACATTTTTCTATCATGTTATTTCATGCCCATAAATTATGGCAATAGTCTAAATGAACATGAATATCAGACCAAATTGCCTTGTCTTATGTAGTAACCCACTCAAGTTTCTAAGCAGAAAATAACCTGACCCCCATTCTCTGAGATTTGAGAAAAAAATTGGGTATCCTTCACTAAAGTTTGGAATGCATTTTGGAAGGAAAGAGGAAAACAGAATGAATATGTCCTGACCATGTGTATTACTCATTTGCTCTGAAAGCCATACCCTGCCCCTTTTTCTGCTCAGCTCTGAATGTTAGTCTCACAATTAGATTTAGCTAAGTGAAGGCAGAGGAGCGGGCATCCAAAGGGTGGGAGGGAAGGAGAAGCCAGACTATTTCTTCTCACTCTCTGTACTTGAGGTAGCATCTCTTCCCTAGTTTCGGTTCCTGTTGTGCAGTCTTTGCCATGCTTCCAGCCTGGCAGCCTTGGCATTTCCTAAACAGTTCCTTCTCCATGATTCCAGGTCCTACTGAGGCCCCAACTCAGAGAATCCCGTAGCGCCACCACCTCCCTTTGAGCTCCATTTCTGATATCACAGAGACTTTCTGTTGTTGCTAACCTCTGGGTGCTTCACATTTCCTTATTAACCTTTCCACTCTTCCAAAATAGGATATTAAAGAGCATATTACAGAAATGTTAAAAAGCATAACTGCCTTTAGATACCATTAAACAAAGGGCCTCAAACAAAGTCACCATGGACCTGCCTCTTTCTCCCTATTCCTGGACTCTTCTGTGCTCTTTTTGCATTGTCTTTGCTGTCAGGCTAGTTCTTTCTGTATAATTGGAAAGATGACTGTTGCTTGGCCCAAGTCTACATCCAAATGAAAAAGAGATTATCTATTTTCCAGAAACCCTGTATTAAATCTCAAATTTGAATTTGATTGATTAGCTAGAGGGTAGGATGATGAAGTTCTCTGGTCCTGGTCATCGGAGAGGGGTAAATATTATTTCAGCCTCATTCAAGTTTTATGGAGCTAGGCATAGCATTTACTCAAAAGAAGGGATACTGGGCAAACAACAGTCATCTAATACAGAGAGATGCTGAAAATTATCTATTTATTCCTCCATATCCACTCTTCATCCTTTTCTAACCTGATTTTGTGCAAAGGAAACTCACCTCCTTGGCCACTCTCTTCCTTTGTCCTCTGACTTTATGTCAAGTGCAGCCAATGGAGCACATTGCCATGGGATTGAAAAGCAAGAGGAAAGAGCCTTAGTGGGGTTTATTCCACCCCCACCTGGCCAGGCAGTGATGTGTCAGTGGCAGTGGCAGTGGCAGCATCCCTCAATGAAGCAGCTCTTGCTGGGTAGTATCTCCCATGTGCAGGTTCCCCAGTGCTCTGATAAGAGCTCCCACCTCCCCCATCCCTACAGGACTGATGGTAGGAATGGCCTTCACCACCTCTAGTCCCTGGGTGCCTCACTGCTTCTAGTGGGTTCCTTAGCTTTGTCCATACCCTGAATGAACTCTTGATTAAACCCTCTTCAGTTATCCTTTTTTTAGCATGCCAACTGATCCAGCCAGGACCTGGTACTTACGGGTTAAATAATTATTGTCACTTTCTAGCTGACAAAGACAAGCTTAAACATTTTCAGAAACTTACTAAAGACCACACAATGAGGAGGAGGCGGGTTTGGGACTGAAATTTTGGTTTATTTGCCTTCAAAATCTGGATCTTAAAAGAACAATTTCTCCCCCTTTGACAGACATAAACCCAAGAGCATCTGTGCCATTGTCATGTGCCTTGTCTGTCTACCTTCTACATACATCCGAGTATGATGGGCCAGGCAGACAGGGATTTTGGCTTCCTTAGTAAAATTGGCTCTTAAGTTAAAAAGAAAAACAAAATAAGATGGAGAATCCCCTCTCTTACATTCACAACTTCATGGCTGATTCCAGTTTGCTTTTTGATAATATACACATTCCATTTCTTATAGTCTGTGAGTAAATGGGCCTTTCATAAGCCCATCCAAAGGGTAGCTTATAATTTTCTTGCTGTCCCCTCTCCTTGCACTTTTCTTAAAGTGAATTGCTAGTTAATGCCTGAGAGAGTAAAATTCCTGATCCAATTTTTTCACAAAATGTATATAGTTTTATGTGGAAGAAAATAGGAGTCTGGAAGATACTCAGTCTCAATGAACTTTACTCCTCTGAGGAAGGTTAGCAATGGGGATAGGAGTCAGTAGAGGCACCCTCATTAGTCACCAGCTCTGATTGTAAACAGTGGGATCATTGCTTTTAATTCTTTACCAAAGAACTTTCTCTGGCACCAGATTCATGTAAGTAGAATTCAGAAATGTAAGTGGATAAAGCTCATTGTCCAAGGCTCCCAAGGACCAAAAAAGAAGGTGCAAAAAATGCTTAAAATTAGCCAAGTAACTCTGACCTGGAGTGCTGAAGTTCATTCCCTTTCTACATCATTTCCATAATATCTCCATATCCAAATGGTATCCCAGAATACATGAAGGAATTAGGAAGTCTAAGAAGTTAAATGGAAAATAATAGCATGGGTAAAGTGCAATTAATGCCATAGGCAGGAAAGGCAAATACACTGATTTAGCTGAGATTTAACACAACTTTGGAATTCAGCTTGGCAAAGCAAGAGGGGACATTGGAAAAGCCATACCTTGCTAAGAGAGAAAGCAGCTTTCTATTCTGAAGCAGCTATATATGTGCAGTCATAGAAGGCCCAAACCACGAGAGAAATGAGCAGTCTGGTTTATCGGAAGAATCCAAGGCAAGAAGGCTTTTACATGTAGCTAAATCACTGATCTTGAGAGGTCAAGGATGATAGAAACCTTATTTAATGACAAGGTAACAAAAACAGAAATAATACTTTTTAAATTATTTTTAAAATCTTACTTGTGATGCATACTAATGTCCTAGAGTTGTGTGAGCTTTTCTCCAGAAGTACAGATTCACAAAGCATTATTTATTTATTTATTTATTTATTTATTATACTTTAAGTTCTGGGATACATGTGCAGAATGTGCAGGTTTGTTACATAGGTATACACATGCCATGGTGGTTTGCTGCACCCGTCAACACATCATCTATGTTAGGTATTTCTCCTAATGCCATCACTCTCCTAGCCCCTCACCCCATAATAGGCCCCATTGTGTGATGTTCCCCTCCTTGTGTCCATGTGATCTCATTGTTCAGTTCCCACTTGTGAGTGAGAATATGTGATACTTAGTTTTTTGTTCCTGTGTTAGTTTGCTTAGAATGATGGTTTCCAGCTTCATCCATGATTATTTTGAGAAAAGTTTAGAGTAAAACAAAGGATAGACCAAGGGCCTCTGTGGTCAGAGTTTGTGCTCTGAAAGGGGGTCCCTTTCTCCATGGTGCTAGGCAGTCATGGTGATACACAGACAAAACAGAAATGATCTCCCTATTTTCTTCAACAAAGTTCCAATTACTCCCAGCATCTTCACAATGGGTGAGAATGAACCTCTGTTGAGTGCAACATGCTCCGTGGTTTGTGTTTCTTTACTTTTTTGTTTTGCTGCAAGGTTGCAGGCTCCTTTGTAGTCTACGAACACCTTGAGAGCAGGGATGGCCTTTATTCATCATTGTTCTTATTCCTTAGCTCAAGGCCTGGACACATAGCAGGCATTTAATAAAGTGAGTTCTGTTAACCTTATCTTTAAATGTTGATCTTGTTTTCTTTTCAGGGGAAAAACTTATTTAGGTCACACACATACACACATACCACATGCAGTCACACTCCAGAAAAGTAAATCCAACACATACACACACACAAAGAACAACTGATGTAAAAAATAGTAATGGTAAATTGAAGGCAATAAAACATTTATTTTTATACTAAAATTAAAAAATAAGATATGAAGAAAGCTGAGCATAAAAGATTGACATATACAGAAGCTACAAGAAAACAGACCCACAAAGCATTATTTCATGTCTTCATGTATTGATTTTTTTTCTCTAACATGGGGAATGAGGTAGGATTTCCATTGCCTCCCACTTTCTGTTGGCTGCTGACGGCTACATTTCCTTTTCTGAGAATCTCACATGTTGACCATAGATATTGTTGTCACTAAATAAACCACAGGCACCATTAATCAAATAGGAATTCATGAAAGGGAAAGAGGTATAGTGGGTTGAATAATTTTTCCCTAAATTTATATGCATCTGTGTCTTAGTTCATTTGAGCTGCTATAACAAAAATACCATAGACTAGGTAATTTATAAACAAAAGAAAATTTATTGCTCATAGTTCTGGAGGCTGGGAAGTGCAAGATCAAGATGACTTCCTATTCAGTGTTTGGTGGGGGTTTACTCACTGCTTCATAGATGGTGTCTTCTTGCTGCATCCTCACATGGCAGAAAGGTTGACCAAGGCCCTTAAAGCCTCTTTTATAGGGTATTAATCCAATTCATGAGGAATCTGTGTTCATGGCTTAATCACTCCCCCCCTCCCAAAAAAAGCCACATCTCTTAACACTCTCATATTGGGGATTAAGTTTCAACATATGGGCTGGGCATGGTGGCTCATGCCTGTAATCCCAGCACTTTGGGAGGCTGAAGTGGGTGAATCACCTGAGGTCAGGAGTTCGAGACCAGCCTGGCCAACTTGGTGAAACCCTGTCTCTACGAAAAGTACTGGGCGTGGTGGCACGCACCTGTAATCCCAGCTACTAGGGAGGCTGAGGCAGGAGAACCGCTTGAACCCAGGAAGTGGAGGTTGCAGTGAGCTGAGATGGTGCCACTGCACTAAAGCCCAGGTAACAGAGCAAGACTCTGTCTCAAAAAAAAAAAAGTTTCAACATACGAATTTTGGGGGTACACAAACATTCAGAGCATTCCAACCTGGAACATCAGAATGTGACCTTATTTGAAAAGAGAATCTTTGTAGATATATTTGGGATATAAAAAGGATTCTGGGATAAAACCATCCTGGATTTACAGTGCATACAAAAATCTAGTGTAATGTCTGGCGTCTGTATGAGAAGAGGGAAAAATACAGAGACACAGGGTATAAGGCCATTTGTAACCTCTGGCAGAGATTGGAGTTATCCTGCCACAGACCAAGAAATGCAAAGGCCCAGAAGAAGATGAAAGAGGCAAGGAAGGATTGCAACCTTCCAAGGAAGGGTGTCCCTGCTAACACCTTGATTTTGGACTTCTGACCTTCACAACAGTGAGAGAATACATTCTTGTTGTTTAAGCCACCCAGTTTGTGGTACTTTGTTACAGTGGCCTCACGAAACTAATACAGGAGGTTTTTTGTTTAGCATATTACAGGATATTGACTTGAGTAGGAGCTCAGATTTCACAGAGAGATAGTTGGATGAGGTCTATGTATTAACACCACATTGAATATAAACTCTATAAGTGGGAAGCACTGTTTCCAGGAAGAGCAAATACCACATTCCAACCATATTGATGGTTGTTGAGTCAGGGCCCTCTTATTCTATGAGATTCCTGTCGAAACTACCTTATCAGCAACTGTCTGGCTGAGAGCAAGAATAATCTTTTGCCTCTTTTATACACAGATTTTATGTAGTTAATTAAATAAATGTTAATTTAAATTAATAAAAATCATACTAAAGCAATTTCTAAAAATATATTTATCAGCCACTTTTTTTTAAGTCTTCAATAGAATAATGAAATCCATGAAAAATCCTCAGGTTTTCAGAGTTTCATCTTGATATCTTAGCATTCTGTCAAACTACAGGCTGAGGGAGAAACATTCTGCAGCTTCCCTTGGAAAACCCACTTTGGATCCACCTTTCCACAGAGGCATTTTTCAGGATTTCTGTGTCTAGATTTCTCTCTGGGAAAACCAGGGATAAAACATCAGACACATTACTTGCAGCCCAGGGAATGTTCAGCTGGCATACATGACTAGACCAGTGGTAGAAGGCATGCAGGACTTAGGATTTCACATTTCTTTACATTTGACCTTTACATTTCTAACAAGAAAGGCATTGTTTATTAATGTCTTCATTTTACACAGGAAAAAAAAATGAAGATCAGGATAGTTAAGGCAGTAATTTTCCTATGTTTTTCACTCTTTCGAGGAATGGGCTGGCCCCGGGAGATGGGATGCAGTGAGAAGGAAGAAAAGGCAGCCTAGCTTTTATCTCATCAAAGTCAAAAGTCTTATGGACACACCTTTGCAATACCTCCCCTGGAAGTGACTTAAGTGTTATGTATTTCCATATGCCCTTATTTTAGTAATTTTTCCACGGGAAAACAAACCCATGACTCAGTAAAATTTGACGAAGTAAATCGCCTAAAATTTCACAACAAAACTCCCCCTAAATGGCGGTGGGAAGCCACAGTTAGAAACAAATTTTGGCCTACTATTTTTCAACTAATTTTTAAAATAGTGGTAAAATACACATAACATAAAATTCACCATCTTAACCATTTTTAAGTGTGCAGTTCAATAGTGTTAAGTGAATTACATTGTTGTGTAATCAATGTCCAGAACTTTTCCATCTGTCACAACTGAAACTCTATCCCCATTAAACAACTCCTCATTTTCCCCTCTCCTCAGCTCCTGGCAACCATAATTCTACTTTCCATTTCTATGCATTTTATTACTTTAGACACTTCATGTAAGTGGACTCATAGTATTTGTCTTTTTGTGGCTTGCTTATTTTACTTAGCATGTCTGCAAGATGCATCCACATTGTAGTATTGTGTCAGAGTTTCATTCCCATTTAAGGCTGAATAATATATATATATTATTATATATATAATATATATTATATGATATATATTATATTATATATAATATATATCATATAATATATATTATATATATAATATATATTATTATATATAAAATAATATATATAATAATATATATTATTATATATAAAATAACATATATATAATAATATATATATAATAATATATATTATTATATATAAAATAACATATATATAATAATATATATATAATAATATATATAATATATGTATTATTTTATATATATATATATACATACATACAAATTTTGTTTCCATTCATCTGTAGATGAACACTTGGGTAGTTTCTAATCTTGACTATTGTAAGTAATGCTGCTATGAACATAGGTGTACACTCTACCTACTACTTTTAATCACAATTTAAACCCTTCCATTTTGAGAAAAGTTGTAAAATAACAGAATATGTTTTATTTAGAAAATTAATCATTTTTATTCTCAGATATGAGAACAACACAAATAAAGTATTTTTCTTTGAAGTTCATAAAATGCCATTGCATAATTTATTTTTACATAAAAATACTTTCTGGGTTGAGCATGGTGACTCATACCTATAATCCCAACACTTTGGGAGGCTGAGGTGGGAAGATCACTTGAGGCCAAGAGATCAAGACCCACCTGGGCAAGAGAGTGAGACCCTATCTCTACAAAAACTTTAAAAAATTAACCAGGCATGGTGGTGGATGCCTGTAGACCCAGATACTCAGGAGGCAGAGGTGGGAGGATAGTTTGAGGCCAGGAGTTCAAGGCTGCAATGAGCTATAATCATGCTACCGGGCTCCAGCCTGGGCAATGGAGTGAGAACCTGTCTCAGGAAGAAGGAAAAGAGAAGGAAGGAAGGAAAAAGAGAAAGAAAAAAGAGAAAGAGAAAAGAAAGAAAGGAAGAAAGGAAGGAAAGAAGGAAGAAGGGAGAAAGAAAGAAAGAAAGAAAGAAAAAAGAAAGAGGGAGGGAGGAAGGAAGGAAAGAAAGAAAGAAAGAAAGAAAGAGAGAAAGAAAAGGAGAAAGAAAGAAAGGAAAGAAAGAGAGAAAGAGAAAGAAGAAAGAAAGAAAGACAAAATTTCAGAGTACGTTGCTGCTTTGAATTGAGTTGTGCATTGGGAAGCATCAGTCTCCCAGCGAGGGACAGAGAGCTGATAAGGTAGCATGCATTCTCCCAAATCTGTCCCACCCAGGGAATAATGTGCTAGATTTTTCTGACATGCTTCTGGAGGGAAAAGTGCCTCGCAGAATCATTTCCCATTACTAAATTCACCTGGTTTATTACATCTCATGAATGAAATTTTTCAATTAAGTCTTCCCCTTGTTTTTGTTGTGTTGTAACTAGTTTAGGATGACTGTTCTACTTAGAGATGGTATCTTAGTCCATTTAGGCTGTTACAGAAATTTTTATTACAAAAATACCATAAACTGGGTAGGTTATAAACAACATAAATTTATTTCTTACAGTACTAGAGGCTTGGAAAGCTGAGATTAAGTCACTATCAGAATCAGTATCTGGTGAGGCCATTTCCTGGTTCACAGACAATGGCTGTCTTCTCACTGTGTCTTCTCCTACAATTGATTTCTCCTGCAGTGGATCTCCTGCATGTCTTTGATAAGAACACTAATCTCATTCACCAATTCATGAATCACTAATCACTTATGAAAGGCTCCATCTCCTAATGCCATCATATTGGGAATTAGAATTTCAACATAGGAATTTTGGGGGAATATTAGTCTATTGTTGATGGTTTGATGACCTAATTCTCATGGTGGTTTTAACCCATGCTCCCTTTTAATAAACATAAAATGTTGTAAAATTATATACTTTTTCTCATAGACAACTCCCCCCCTTCCTCATACTTTATCCTCTTTAAAATTGCTGATATACTTAGAAGATGGTTTAGTTTCTAGGCATTTCTGCAGACTGATTAGGTAGAGCTTTTATTTTTCTTTGGCCAAATATTATATTTCTTTTCTTTTTTTTTTTTTTTGAGACGGAATTTCCCTTTTGTTGCCCAGGCTGGAGTGCAATGGCCCAATTTCAGCTCACTGCAATCCACCTCCCAGGTTCAAGCAATTCTCCTGCCTCAGCCTCCTGAGTAGCTGGGATTACAGGCATGAGCCACGTTGACCGGCTAATTTTGTATTTTTAGTAGAGACGGGGTTTCTCCATGTTGGTCAGGCTGGTCTTGAACTCCTGACCTCAGGTGATCCGCCTGCCTCAGCCTCCCAAAGTGCTGGGATTACAGGCATAAGCCACCGCGCCCGGCCCTATATTTACTTTCAAGTATATGCATTCTACTTTGATCCTCCTAATTCTGATCCTCTCTCCATTACCTCTTCCCCAAAAACCTTCTAAGGATCATGTCATTTTAATTAGGAAGTTATTTGGCTACCTTCAAAATATGATTTTTCTTTATAAATATTGGACTAATAACTCCAATTTGTGCACACAACATCTGAAGAATGTTACGAACATGTGTGAACTCTGTAAGGCTCCCAGTCCAACTTTTTTTTTGAAATGGAGTTTTGCTCTTGTCACCCAGGCTGGAGTGCAATGGTGTGATCTTGGCACACTGCAACCTCCGCCTCCTGGGTTCAAGTGATTCTCCTACCTCAGTCTCCTGAGTAGCTGGGATTACAGGCACTTGCCACCATGCCCAGCTAATTTTTGTATTTTTAGTAGAGACGGGGTTTCACCATGTTGGCCAGGGTTGTCTCAATCTCTTAACCTCATGATCTGCCCGCCTTGGCCTCCCAAAGTGCTGGGATTACAGGCGTGTGCCACTGCGCCCAGTCCCGGTCCAACTTTTATTTCATTTTCATCTTTCCTAATCCAGCCTTGTGTTGGAAGCTTCTTCAGACTAAACCAAGAAAACCTTAGGTCTTCATGTTCATATGGGGACTTTAATGTTGATATGGCATTTGTACACTTTAAAATATTTACACATATGTTAACCTTGTGGTGATTCTCTGAGGCATGAGAGATACTATTTTCCTTGTTTTATAGAAGAGAAAACTTGAATTACAGAGAGGTGAAGTGACCGCCCTGAGGGCTTCCCCAGCTAGCAAATTCAGGATAGGCTGAGCTGGATTTCAGGTTCTCTGGCTTCCAGTCTGGTACTCTTCCTGCTATTCCATGCTGTGTTTTCTGATTGAAAAATCATAAGTCTGGTATTTCTCAGCTTGGTCAAATCTGTTTAAAGATCACTTAGCCCACTTTTGTCTGAGTCCATATGAACCAAGTGATCCTTTAATCTGTCTTACTGAGTAAATGCACCCTTCCTGAAGTAAGTGAGTACCCTACGGAGTTAGGTGCTGAGCTGAGCTGCAGTCCTGGGTTATTTATTGCCAATTTGGCATCACCAACTCTCCCTTCTAAGGGTTCCTCTGTCTTTCATAAAAGTTGGGAGCTATATTTGCAGAACGCCCTTCCCATATGGTTATAGGTTGGTTTACCAAGAAGTCCCTTCCCTTGCTGAAGATTTGGAAGGCTGAAACGAATGACAGGCTAAAGGGGGTTAGAGGCAGAAATGTGGACAGCCATGAGATTCTAAGAGGCTCCACCAGAAAGCCACTCCCTTCATCACTGCAGACTGTGATGGTTGAAGAGAAATATCTAGAAGTTCAAGGACAATGGACAATGAACAGGAAACTATTCAGCTGGGAGCTGAGCTGAGGTTGTCCACCGTGGCTTCGTTGACCTCAGCTTCCCCTAGTCTTCCAATGGTTGTATAGGCTTTTTGACATCTGCATTAAACCTTTTTAATTTGGATTATCTAGAGCAATCAGTTTTTCTTGACTAAACCCTGACTGATAGAATCATTCCCATGCTAAGTGCTAACATTTTGATTATGACTTTTATTCTTATTGCTAGAGTATAATTTCAAAAGATATAATTAGGACACTGATGCAAATATAATATGAATATATGGCAAGGATTTTGTTCAACTCATTAGTTAGGTGGGGAAACAATTAGATATTAAGACCAGTTCAAACAATATTTGAGGAGCTAGGTATTTATAGACCATTTAATTTTAAAATGTTAAGATATTTGGGTTATATATAAAACTTGTTAATATCTTACAGAGCAATGCATAATAACATTTGGGGTTATATTTTCCACCAAATCATATGCCTTTCCATGGGACAAAAATCAACATGTTAAAGTAAAACTTCTGGGACCTTCAATAGATATTTTTTAAATTAGCATCATCATCATCATCATTTGCTATACACTTGATAGGTTATAGACACTACAGTAACATGTTCTCAAACATGTAATTGTCCTTTCAACAATTCTGTGAGGTGGATTTTGTCATCTCCATTTTAGAGATTTGGAAACTGAGCCCAGTGAACCCACCTGACCTCCTCAAGGTCATGGACTGAGTTAGAGCTAGGGTTTAAATCCAGATTTGTCTCACACTGAGGCCTGTGATTTCCTCCTAGTTCACTATCACCTAATTAATTCAGATGCTCCTGACTCTCTCTGCGTTAATTAATAAAATCAGCCTGGAGAATAACAAAGTTGAAAACTAAGCAAAGGAACACAACTGAATACAAAATGCTATTACAAAAGATTAACGGCTTTGAAAAGTAAAAGCAGTATGAACTATGCCATGTAAACCTTAGGGGGATAAGGGCCTTAGATTATTCAAAAGATAAATATATTTGGAAATTTTTTTAAATTTTTTATTTTTTTAATTATACTTTAAGTTCTATGGTACATGTGCACAACATGCGGGTTTGTTACGTAGGTATACATGTGCCATGTTGGTTTGCTGCACCCACTAACTTGCCATTTACCTTAGGTATTTCTCCTAATGCTCTCCCTCCCCCCGCCCCCACCCCACAACAGGCCCTATGGTGTGATGTTCCCTGCCCTGTGTCCAAGTGTTCTCATTTGGAAAAATTTTAGCAACCGAGATTAAAAATCCAAAGTTGCCATTTCCACCAGATTATTTTTTCACGGTCTGTGATGTGCCAAGTATAAAGAATAGGAGTAACATAAATGCAGGCCCCAACCAAGCAGAGTCTCTCAAACTTGAATAGAGCACGGGACCTACTTAGTAGAGGGAGTGAGGGAGAGAGAGTTCCCAAACTCTGAGCCCATGCCCTCTCATCCAAAAGTTTAGAGAGCACAGCTTGCGAGATTCATGGTCAAAATAGGCCTGATCATTTTTGGTGCTAGAATAAGATAAATTGTGTCTTTCAATTAACATTTTTCTATTTGCAACATTCTTACTTCATCCTCAGCCAGTGTAAAAATCAAAGTTTTATTGTAGATTAAAGAAAATAAATGAAAACATGGACAAAAAAGATAAGTGAATTAATATGAGTTGTGGTTAAGGGCATAGACTCTGGAGTCAGAATGTCTGTGTTCAAATCCTGACTCTACTGTGTCCTGTGAAACTTTGGGTTGGTCACTCAACCTGTCTGTGCCTCAGTGTTGTAAATGTCCAGTGGGTTTACCTTGGCCACTGCCTAGACAGAGCCAATTAATCAAGACGGGAATTGCAATGGAGAAAGAGTGAATTCACACAGAGCCAGCTGTACAGGAGACTGGAGATTCATTATTTCTCAAATCCATCTCCCAGAGCTTTCAGAGATTTTAAGGATAATTTGGTGCATGGGGGAAGGCCAGTGAGTCCAGAGTGCTGATTGGTTAGGTCAGAGATAAAATCATAGGGAATTGAAGTTGTCCTCTTTCACAGAGTCAGTTCCTGGGTGGGGGCCACAAGATCAGATGAGCCAGTTTATCGATCTGAGTGTTTCAATAAACTGGGTGCCAGCTGATCCATCAAGTGCAGGGTCTCAAAATAACTCAAGCACTGATCTTAGGAGCAGTTTAGGGAGGATTAGAATCTTGTAGCCTCCAGCTGCATGACTCCTAAACGATAATTTCTAATTTTGTAGCTAATTTGTTAGTCTTACAAAGGCAGTCTAGTCCCCAGGCAAGAAGGAGGTTTGTTTTGAGAAAGGGGTGTTAATATCTTTGTTTTACACTATAAAGTAAGTTCCTCCCAAAGTTAGTTCACCCTACACCCAGGAATGAACAAGGACAGCTTGGAGGTAAAAAGCAGATGGAGTTGGTTAGGTCAGATCTCTTTCTCAGTTATAAGTTTGCAATAGCTGTTTCATTGTCTTCATCTATAAAAACAGGGCTAATAAGAATTATACCTCCGTTCATCAACACCAACATCTTTGCCAGGACCAAGATAGACCCCAGCGCCTTGGTGCAGACGCTGGAGCTGGATGTCAGGAGCGTAACTTCCATCAGGAGAGGTGCAGAGGCCAAGACCATTTTGCCCAAGAAGGAGAAAATGAAGCTGAGGCGTGAGCAATGCTTGCAGAAAATCGAAGCCATAAAACTGGCTGAGCAGAAGCACAGGGAGGAGCGGAGGCGGAGGGCCACGGTGGTGGTGGGGGACCTGCACCCGCTCAGGGATGCCCTGCCCGAGCTGCTGGGGCTCGAGGCTGGCAGCCGGCGCCAAGCCTGCATCAGGGAGAGCAACAAGCCCCGGCCCTCAGAGCTCAGTCGGATGAGCGCAGCCCAGAGACAGCACCTTCTCGAGGAAGGAAGGACCCGGTTTCAGGAGCTGCTGGGCAGTCCGGCCTACAGAGCCAGCCCCCTGGTGGCCATCGGGCAGACGCTGGCCCGGCAGATGCAGCTGGAAGATGGCGGCCAGCTCTGACCAGGGCAGCGGGCATGCCACAACTCCTCAGGACACATGTGTGGGCCAAGTAGAGAGCGCCGGCCCCTCAAGTACCATGGCCTGAGCCTGGTGGACACCCTTCCTTCTGGTCGGTTGTGGGGCTCAATAAATGGCTCTGTGAACTTCCCCTGCACCCCCAGGGCCGTTCCCATGAGCTGCTCCCTGATTCACAGGGCTGGGCCCACCCTGGGACAGCTGCCCCCGCTCTCCTCAGGACAACAAGCCACATCCCTCCACTGGGGGCCCCAGCCCCCAAGCAGTCAGGGTGGACCGTGCACAGGGTTTGTGGGGACTGCAGTTGTGGAGGCCCCAAGTCCATCCCTGAGCAGGCACTGGTGCCCCCAAGATAGCCTCCTGGCTGTGTTGGGAAGGAATTGTGCCTGGGTGTGGCCCCAGCTGTGCCACCAGCTGCCCTGATTTGCTTCAGCCTCAGTTCCTGCTGTGGCCCTGGTGGGATCCAGGAGCACTGAGGCCTGCAGGGGCTGCCGTGGGGGCTGGCTCGGGGCCCTCCCCACCTGGGGGTCTGTTTCCCTTTCAGTCTCCCCTGCCACCCTCAGTGACCAGGGACACAGATGGCCCTGGCAAGGCCCTCGGCCTGCTCCTCACCTGTTGTTTGCACCCTCTGGGCTGCACTCCCCTATCCCACCCATTCCCCTCACCCTACCTAGCTGCTCCAAACCCAGGCAGCCCATTGCATTGCTCTGGGGGTGGAGAGCAGAGGGTCCTTCTGCAGGGAGGAGATGTGGAGTGGGCCCAGCCCTGAAGCTCTTGCTGACCCGGAAGTGAGAGAGGTCCTTCTTTGTTGCTGGAAGCCCTGGGATTTGGGGGTTGGTTTTTGGACTGTGAATCAGTGACTGATCAGTCCTTGTTTTCAAGTTGTGGAAAGCAAGAGGGTGGTGCGTCCCCAGGCCCCTGAGGCCCAGCTTGGCTCCCCCTGCCTGAGCTTCCCCCATCCCAGTGCTCTGCGGGGCCTCGCTGGCCCATGTCCTGCAGCAGGGCTGGGCAGGCTGGGTATGGTGGTGCACCCCACTGGGGGTGTCTGGGAAGTGCAGAGCAGGACCACTCTCAGCTCCCAGGCGGGGGCCCAGCACCCTGAGCCTTCCCAGGCTGCCTGGGGTGGGGGTGGTCCCAGGGACTCCGGGGCCTCCTGGTTCCAGGGCATGTGGGTGGCCCCTGTGCACAGCCCCAATGGTCTGACCTCCCCTGGCCCTGCTGCCTGCTTAGGGTTCATAGCTCCAGCAGCCCAGCCAAGGCTGCCTGGCGAGTGGGTGGCCGAGGCGAGTTGGAGCCTGCATCCCTTCTGTCCAGTGTCCTGGCCCTTCCCTGACACGAGCAGACACGGCATCCACAGAGACAGCTTGGACACCCTCCAAGGCCCCGGCCGATGGGACAGACAGGCGTACAGGATCCACAGGTAGCAGATCCCACACTCTCTTGGCCAGGGCTGGCTTGGCTGCCCAGCCTCAGCTCCTTAGAGAACAGGCTTCTCGCTTCAGAGGAGCTGGTCACAAACCAGTGCTTGTGACAAAATCATTTTGTGGTAGAGCAAGTGTTGGGAACAATATCTGTGGGATGCACGCAGGGCAGTGTGGTGGGGAGGTGGGCGGGGGTGGCTTCCACTTTCTCCAGCCTCCTAATCCCACGGTCTGGGTTTCCTGTGAAAAACCTGGCCACGCACAGTGGCGCACACCTGTAATCCCAGCACTTTGGGAGGCCAAGGCAGGCATATCACTTGAGGCCAGGAGTTCAAGACCAGCCAACATAGTGAGACCCCATCTTGACAAAAAAATACAAAAATTAGCCAGGCGTGGTGGTGTGTGCCTGTAGTCCTAGCTACTGGTGAGGCTGAGGTGGGAGGATTGCTTGAGCCTAGGAGGTCATGGCTATAGAGAGCCAAGATTGCGCCACGGCACTCCAGCCTGGGTGACAGAGTGATCCTTGTCTCTAAAAAATAAAAATTTAAAAATGCCAAAAAAAAAAAGTATTATACCTCATAGATTTCTATGAGAATGAAATGAGCTAAGAGTCATAAAATGTTTGAAAAACTAGCTGGCTTAAATAAGTACTCTTAGTTTTTAAATATCTGTTAATGAAGTACTAGTTAGCTTTTTTTTTTTTTTTTTTTTTTTTTTTTTTGGTAATAAGCTTGGATGTTGACCCTAAGGAATCTTTTGCACTTAATGTAGAGTTTGCATATAAAAATCCAGCCTGTACATTTTGAGAAAAGGGATATCACACACTTGATTAGCTCTGTGTGGTCTTTGTATCAGAAATATAAACACCAGCTGTTGTAAGAGATAAAGCCTGACATCTCAGTGGCTTAACAAAAAGAGATGTTTATTTTTCATAATGTAAAATTCAATCTGCAACAAGGATTAGGGTGAGAGTGTGATCTATGGTTGTATTAGTCTGCTCAGGCTGCCATAACAAAATACCATAGACTGTTTGGCTTAAAAAACAAAGCATTTTTAAATCACAGTTCTGGAGGCTAGAAATTCAAGATTAAGATGCTGTCAGGGTGGGTGTCTAGTGAGGGCTGTTTTCCTCGCTATCAGGGGAACCAGCACTCAGTATTTCAACATAGGTTCTTTCTATTTTCCCTAAGTGTTGGCTGGTCTGAGAAATAAAGAGAAAGAGTACAAAGAGAGAAATTTTACAGCTGGGCCTCCGGGGGTGTCATCACATATTGGTAGGACTGCGATGGCAACCACGAGCTGCAAAACCAGCAAGTTTTTATTAGGGATTTTAAAAGGGGAGGGGTTGTACAAACAGAGAGTAGGTCACAAGGATCACATGCTTCAAAGGGCAATACATATCACAAGGCAAAGGCAAAATTAGAATTACTGATGAAGGTCTATGTCCCACTGTGCTTGCATTGTCTTGATAAACATCTTAGCAGGAAACAGGGTTCGAGAGCAGACAACTGGTCTGACTAGAATTTACCAGGCTGGAATTTTCCAATCCTAGTAAGCCCGAGGGTACTGCAGGAGACCAGGGCATATTTCAGCCCTTATCTCAACCGCATAAGACAGACACTCCCAGAGCAGCCATCTACAGACCTACCCCCAGGAATGCATTCCTTCTCCAGGGTTATCAATTATTAATATTCCTTTCTGGAAAAAGAATTCAGTGATATTTCTCCTACTCACACACCCATCTATAGGATCTCTGCAAGAAGAAAAATATGGCTCTATTCTGCCTGACCCTGCAGGCAGTCAGACCTTATGGTTGTCTTCCCTTGTTCCCTGAAAATCTCTGTTACTCTGTTCTTTTTCAGGGTGCACTGATTTCATGTTGTTCAAACACACATATTTTACAATCAGTTTATACAATAGTGGTCTTGAGGTGACGTACATTCTCAGCTTACAAAGATAACAGGATTAAGAGATTAAAGTAAAGACAGGCATAAGAAACTATAAGAGTATTGATTGGGGAACTGATAAATGTCCATGAAATCTTCACAATTTATGTTCAGAGACTGCAGTAAAGACAGGTGTAAGAAATTATAAAAGTATTAATTTGGGGAAACTGATAAATGTCCATGAGATCGTCACAATTTATGTTCTTCTGCCTTGGCTGCAGCCAGTCCCTTGGTTCGGGGTCCCTGACTTCCCGCAACACCTCGCTCACAGATGGCCTCCTTCTCACTATGCCCTCACATCTTCTTTCCTCTGTGCTCTCAATGCTGGGCAGGGGGAGAGAGAGCATGCTCTGGTCTTTCTTCTACTTATAATGAGAAGAGGAGAGAAGGGTCTACATAGTCTTTCAGAGATCGAGGCTGAAAGAAGATCCACCATTTTCAGCATGGAGCTTCTGGGATCTCCCTGAGTGTCAATATTCATCAGCAAGTGAAGAGAAAGAATTGTACACAGGAGGGTAAGTGGCCAAGGTGAATAATCACTTCTGCCCACTTCCCACAGGCTGAATGCAGTTGCATGCCACCTAACTGCAAGGGAGACTGGGAAACACTGCCTACAGTGTGGAAATAAATAAATCTTGTGAATAACTAGCTATTGAATAGTTCTATTGAATCTTCCTCACAGTCTTTGGACCTCCTAGACATAAGGGGAAAAAAAGTGCACCTTTTCTTAACTCTTCCAGAGTGTTCTCTAGTTCATGCTACTTCAAGTTCTTTCCCCAAACTTTTCTCACCTATGTTTTCCTATGGGGCTATCTGACTCAGGAAGTTCATGGGCAATGTGTTCCCATAAAGAAGAAGGAGTGTAGGGCCACCTTCAGCTTATGTTTTAGCTCTAGAGGATGAGGGAAGAGCCAATGTGTGTCAGTTTGAGGATGGATGTACAGTGAGTAGTGAGGGGCTTTTTCCACCTTGAATGCTTGAGAGCTCTTGAGCCCCTCCCACTGCACATTCAGAGTCACCAGATTTGTGCATGATATCTCTGCTTATACAAGAAAAGAGTCCCTGTGATTGCTCCATATTTTCTGTCATGGTAAGAATGAAGAGCAAGAGAGCTAGGATAAGGCCCTAGAAAAAGGCAATGGCAAAGCTCAGATAAATGCCTTTCACCCCTGCCACTATCTTTCCAGAAAACCCCATGTAAACCTTGAGCACACTGCAAAGTCATTGGACAGGTTTCTCTCCAGCAAGAAAGCCCCATGCCCCCTGCCAGTTCACTGGGGCCTCTCAGGCACCATTCTCAACATGAGCTATTGGTTGGGTCTGGTATGTAAGGGAGCTGCCAGTGCCACTGAAGTCACGTGATAATTGTGGTCTTCTGGCCAGGAAGCAGCTGATCTAGCTTGGGGACAGGGCGGGCAGGATGTGCCATTGATTCCCTTGTGAGAAATTCCTAAGAACCTACTCTCCATCTGCAGTTAATTCTCCCAGGAGAATTAAGAGATTTTTTTTTTTCTCTTCTCTAAAGGGAACAAATAAAGGCCCAATTATTTTTCCAGCAGTCTGAGTTTAGAGTCTACAAATTCTAATTTTTTGTTTCCTGGAAACAGTAAAATTCCATTGCCATTTGTTTTCTTCTTTAAAATCCCCTTTACTGCACTTTCAAAGTAAGCTTTCCTCATAGCCCTGAAGAGCCTTTGTCTTTAGGTTGTAAGTAAAAACGTTTCCCCCTTTGACTCAGTTGGTTGAGATATAGTGTACTGAAATGCACCCAGCAGGCCATTGCCAAAGTTGTGGTTTTTCAATTTATGTTTGAGACAAAAGAGTCCAAGGAGAATTCCACTTGTGTAGGTTGCATAAGAGCCGACAAAGGTGAACTGGATAAGAGTATAAAGAAAGTAAGAGAAGCAAAATGTGTGATAGAGGCCACAGATGCTGCCATAGACAGCGAGATGGTGACAAGGTGAAAAGGGGCTGCAAATTTATTAACTGGCTCAGTCCTTACTGAGAGCTCTGCACCATATCTCCTCCACACAGGTGCAGATTTTGCTTTTAGTTTTACAAAGATTAGAGCAAGAAAGAAGCTGCTTTTAAAACAAGAAAAAAAATCACTTTCAGTGCACCATCTCATATAATATTATATTCTATTGTACCCTGCCATGGTTTAGGCATCACTGTATTCTCTCATTGTGTCATGTATATATTAAGAGCAAAATAAATGTCTGTTTCATTGAATAGTTCAGCTCTGCTCTCACCTCTTCTAATTAAACCAACACCACATGCCACTTGCTACCTCCTGAACAATTACTACTTTTGTGTTTCTTCATTTATCCAACAAACAGCTCCAAAGATGGAATATTCAACTCTAACATAAACCCTGCTGCTTCCAGGGGCTCTGCACCCATCCCCTTGTTATGCTACACTGACATTTAGACCTACTAGAAGGTAACTGTTTTTCATTTATGTGTCCTTACAGGTCCCAATAAGAGTCCCTGAAGAAAAAAGGTACATTGCATACACAACATCAATTACATTTATCTTCCTTCATATGCAAAGCATCATATGTTTCCACATTCAAGAAGCAAACTCATGAGTCATCATGGGAACACCATGACTCTTAGATTCAGACTGATCTATATTCAAATGTGGAACTGATTCCACATTACATGTCTAGCTGTAAAACTGGGAGTAATGTATGTATATGACCTTTGTAGATCTGTTTTTTTCATCGGAATAATAGCAATATTTACCTTGCAGGTTTGTTCTGGGAATTCAATGAGATGACACACATGCAGTGGGGCTGCAAATGTACTGATGTTAGAGTCAAAATGTGGGAAAAACAGGGGCCTTTTAGTGTTCTATATGCAGACTAGTCTTTGTAGACTTGCACTCCCATTGATAGTGGAGGCAGTCGTGCGATCTTGGTTTGATCTAGTAATTGACATGTCATTTAGTTAACACAATCTGTTTTAGATGCTTTTCAGACTTTCAGATTCTGTCTCCTACTCCTGAACTTCCCTGGAATGACACCAAGTTGTATGAGGGGTTTACTGTGTCCTTGTGATAGTGGAGAGAAAAAAAATTCAGATCATGTGGAATCCTTAGATGCCCTCTATGCCCAGCTGTGGACAGGCTGGTCCACCTCTCCTTGTCTGAGGATTGCTGAGCTCTGTCTAGCTCTGCCTATCCTTTTGGAGTGAAGCTTTGGCTTCCTGGAGTCCAAGGTTTCAGGCATTTGTGTGTATTCAAGTCCACCCCCATTTTATCCTATCCACTCTGACCCCAAGCTTCTGACAGTTGCCCACTCCTTTCTCAACACTTCCACATCCCTTCTGGAGCATTTGGGAAATCTTAAATCCCTGTCATAACAAGTGCAGACAATGGAGAGCCAGGGCTCCATCGTGGACTCACCACCTGAACCCATTCTGCAGCCTTCCCACAGAATTGCTCTGGAGCCATGATGGATCTGGCATCCCGCTGAAGGCACAAGTTGTTCTAGGGGCCTGCAGACTCTGCCTTGGAAAATAATCTACTCCTCTGATATTTGTGTATTGCCCCATACTTCTATGTTCCTAAAAGACTTTTGCATTTGGTGTATGATTCTTATGTGGGAATAGGAACCATTTTGTTCTACTTTTTTTTTCTGCCTCCATTATCTGACAGGATGGGAAGGGGTAAGCTTTCCTGTTACTTTCCCTTCCTGTCTGAATGCAACTGTCCTATATCATTTGCTCCTCATTCCTCTAAGATTTCAGTCTCAAAGTTTAGCCCAAATGATGAAATTGGCTGTATCTTGGTTTATTCTGGCTACTACAACAAACTACCATAGACTGGGTAGCTTATAAAAAACAGAAACATATTTCTCACCGTTCTCAAGTCTGGGAAGTCTAAGATGAAGGCACCAGCAAATTCCATGTCTGCTGAGGCCTGTTTTCTGGTTCATAGACGGTGCTTTCTCACTGTGTCCTCACATTGGTGGAAGAGGCAAGGGCTTTTCCTTGAGTGCCTCATAAGGGCACTAATCCCATTCATGTGGATCTGCCCCCATGACCTAATCACCTCCCTAAGTCTTCACCCTCTGATACCATCACCGTAGGGGTTAAAATTTCAACATACAAATTCTGAGAAGGCAGAAACTGTCAGACCCTAGCAGGGTGCAAGGACAGAAATCAGCCCAACTGTAAGAAAACTTAGAAAATATATCTAAAACTTTATCCCTGTTATAGATGGAAAATACTTGGTGCAGAGCCTGGAATCTTCTATGAACTTGGATAGGTGAATAACACTGTACTACATGGTGATAGCTGTGAAAGATCCAAGTGTTACACTTAGAACTGACAAATTCGACATATTTTGTCAGACAAGCATTGGGCTCATTCTGTCCATTCCACAGTCTATTGGCTGAACTCTGCTAAACCTGTGTGATTAAATAAAGACATCTGTAAAAGTCTTAATGATGGTCACACTACAAAGCTCTTTGAGTGACTAATCCCAGTGTTAGCCAGCAATGAGTCTTAGGGAAGTTCTTCACATTGACCTGGATTCCAAATACCTAATAAAAAAGAGCAAGTGTCAAACTCAGAGTGTGTGTCTCTCTCTTCCTGTTTATTTGTGAATGGCTTTTAGTGAATAGGAAAAGAACAAAAAGTATAAATGCAGCTTGTCAACCACAACAATGTGCCTTTTCAACTTTTAGCTGACTAAGACATGAAAAGTTATAATTTTACTACTTTTTATATAAACATAACTGCATATTTTCACAGCTTTGCTTTAAGACTTAAGCTCCTCCAGCTGATCATAAATTGCCAGGAAATGTCTGCCCAGTCTATCACAGTGTCTTAATTAAGCAAAGGCATAGAAATTATATGGGGGCCTTGGCCCATGGGACTCACCAGGTGTAATGAATTCTGAAGAAGCAGTAGACACAGATTTCCCAGGGCATGCTAATAATAAATACTACTGGAAGGACAACAGAAATAAAAAAGTTTTTTTCTCTTTTCTACCAATCTCTTCCTTTTGAAAAAGATAGCAACAAAGATAGCTTAAAGATAGATCTTTAAGCCTCAATTTTGAGGCCATTTCTTTCTAGAGAATTTTTGGTTTCTCCTTTCCACACTCCATTATAGGCTGTGCTAAGGGACCCTCCTCTGCACTCCTATTGGTAAACAACATTATTATTGCATTATTCACACCTGCCATAATTGTCTTGTTTATATATTTGTCTCCCCCAATAAGTCTGTGGCCTTGCCTTGTGTTTCCAATAATTCACTCCTCAGAGGGCTTTCCCAGGGGGCTGGGGGCAGAGAGGGGCCCACTGATAAACAGCAGATGCCCAGTAGGCCTGAGGCATGTCTGACACATGGATGATGAAGGAGATGGGAAAAAAGGAGCAGCAGCTCCTGGGATGATATAGTTAAGAGCCCAAGGAGGTGCATTGCTTTAAAGTTACTGATCATAAGAAACAGTTCCTGCAAATGGTGTGGGGCATGCACCCTTCTGTCCATGCGAATTCAGTTGGCAAACACCAGAAACAGAATTCTTATTGGGTACTTGAAGCTCATAGAAATGTCAAGAGTAAAAGGAATGGTGCAGTTGGAATTCCTGTGCAATTTGAAGCTCTCACTTGAAAATGACAGTGGGACAAGGAACCAGGAGTGAACAGACCAGGGAATCAAGCAGGAATAATATATGGTTCAATACTTGTCCAGAGTAAGAGAGATGAAATATTCACTGCTTTAGAAAAACTGAAGTTCTCACCTTTCTGAGGTCATGGCCTTCCAAGAAGAGATATTTTAGTTGCAATAAATGAGCTCTTTCTACATGAGGCTGAGGGTTTGGCTTCCTTAATTCTGCAAAAAATAATAATAATAATAATAAAAACAGAGAGAGAGAGAAATAAAATGCACCCACTGACGTTCAAAGAGGAAGAGCAAAAGCCTGAACTTGCCATATCAATGACTAACTACAGAGTTATTCATTGGAATAAGATACATAGGATTTGCATCCCAAGAGAGGGCACTGACCCTGTTTGAGAACGATCATTTGGTTAAGAATTGTTTAATTTCCTTCCTTTTTAGAATTTGAAATAACAAAATCTATTAAGCAAAAAGTGGTAAGAGAGCACAAGATGCAGGAGACTTTCTCTGTCCCAAAAGACCTTACAGACTTGTTGAGAAGATTGTATGAATAGGTGAAAATCACCAAACGATGGCATATGTGCTTGGCACAGAGTGGGCAATTGGTTAATATCTGTATGGATTGCTGCTTAGCTAATGAAGTCTGTGGTGTTTACCAGCCTTAAGTACATAATGTTGACTAAACTATGCTCCACCTTGACAAACCATGAGGCCTGCTCTTCACACCGCTCCCACCTCGGGCCTGTGCAATGAATCCCTGAGCTCCCTGTCCTTAGGAGTCACTGCCCTTTGGTCTTGTGAGGCTTTTCAGACCACACCCCTCCTGCCCTAACCTTCTTCCCTAACCTTCTCACTTAATTGCCACAATTTTAGTTTGTTTGCCAAAGGAAACGAATCTGTGTGACCGTGAAAGTAAGAAGTAATATGAAGTAATATAAACAAGTGGCATAAAGGGTTGTGATGATTTCGTATTGAGATGAGAAGTTGATCAGCTCGAACACAGAAGGAAGGTAGTGCCCTTAGAGTCAGAAGTATAAATTGATGATCCAGGTCTGTCTCTTCGAAGTCTGCACCCTTGAGCAACTTAGCAATTCACAAAACCCAAGTTTCCTCATGTTTGCAGAGAAGGGATCCCAGCTGTGGCACAGGCTTTGTTGGGCCAGTAGGGTGAGCACTGCTGGAGTGGACAGCCTTAAGTCCATGTTGCATGAACAATGGCTTGTTTGAATAGAAATGCTGGTAGGTCTTTTACTGGCGGTGAGAGAGGGCAATAACAAGTAGAATGTAGGTGACAGTCAATCAATTATTTCAAATCATTGGTGACAGTCTTTTGGGAAATGCAGATTACATACTGTCAGGCCTCTGAGCCCAAGCTAAGCCATCATATCCCCTGTGACCTGCACTATACATCCAGATGACCTGAAGCAACTGAAGAGCCACAAAAGAAGTGAAAATAGCCTTAACTGATGACATTCCACCATTGTGATTTGTTTCTGCCCCACCTTAACTGATCCCAAAACCCATGAGAACTAATGATGATCCCACCACCCTTTGCTGACTCTTTTTTGGACTCAGCCTGCCTGCACCCAGGTGAAATAAACAGCCTTGTTGCTCACACAAAGCCTGTTTGGTGGTCTCTTCACATGGACATGCGTGACAAAGGGAATTCATTCCAGCCTTAGAACTGTGCCTTTCTCTGAGGAGGGAGCCACAAAGTGTTAAGGAGGGCCAGGCAACAGGAGCCTAGGCAAGAAGTTAACACTCCCAGACCTAAGCAATCTAATCCCAATAGCGTTCTGGGAGAGAAGAGCACTAAATACTTCCTCAGCAGAGAACAATCGAGGGTCTCCAATGCCTTTTCCATCTCAGGCAGCCAAGTCTCTGCTTCTGACTCCACTGAAGAGACTGGAGGGGGCATCAAAGAAGAGGAGCTCCAGCCATAAAATCAGAAAAGCATGAAACATTTGGTTGGAGGATGAGAAAGACACATAAAAATTCTTGTTAGCATGCGTGTTACCTTTAATGAATATTGATGTCTACCTTTACACATGCTTATTAGCATGCATATTGGAGTAAAACAAATTGGCAGCCACCAGTTTTCAGGAGAGATCCTGAAAAGTTTCAATTAAGCTAAACACAGCAAGGGAAATAAATGTACATGCATTACTACTAATTTAGTGTGAGAAAAGTCATCGATTGCTTATATTTGGTGTTTATTTTTGCAGTTAAATTTTCTTAATAGAAAGGTATTTGTAGGAGCTTTTATACAAATATTTCTGACCTTCGTCTTCATTCTATTTTCCCCCTTAAGGTCTTCATTTCCTCAAAAGTGAATTCTCTCACCACAGGAGTTTTCCAGATCCTTTCTTACTTCCCTGTATTAGCCAGCCACTTACACTGAAATAATGATATGGAAGGACAGAAAAAGATGGGAGAGCCCATTTTCCTTTCAGCCCTTCCTTACTCATCTGTAAGCCAAAGGCAGAAAGCACTGATAGGATGTGCTGATATCAAGAAGTGAAAAAAGACAAAACAGTGGAGCTAATTCAGTGCTAGGTTTCCACTGTTCTGGTTAGAACAAAATACATATGTATCCATGAACTAACAAATACAATTTGTGAAGTTTTAGTGATTCTGCACACATGTTAAATGTGTTAAATATTTAATTTAAAATGGGGATTGCGCAGTTGATTTTCAATCTAAGATATTCTATCACTAGTTTATTACTTTGGGCAAGTTATCTAAAAATCTGTGATCCTGTATTCTATCTTTAAAATGAAAGTAATAATATTTACTTTCCAGTGTTGCAGTGTGAATAACTGAGATACACTTAAGTACCAGTTATTAATATCAACAATCATTCATTTGGTTTCTGATATATGCCAGAGCATTTGAAATTCAAAATTCAAAATAAAATATAGTTTCTGATCTCAAGAAATTCACCATTCAATGGAAGAGACAAGATTATATGCATATAAATAGAATGAGATTTAGAAGTGCCAGTAGAGGTAGGTACAAAATGCTGGGGAATACAGAAAAGCATCATTCTGGGGGATGGGTGAGATTTCTCCAGGTAGACAAGATGGGTAGTTGTTCCCATCACAGGAAGGGCGGTGAAAAGACATGATGTGGTGCAGCAGTGTGACTCGCTGAACGGCCAAGAGGAGGTGGAAGAGGCAACCAGGGCCTGATCACATTCACCTGTTAAGCAATTTGAATTTCTATTGCAGTTTGTCTCTTAAATATGACCTTTCTCTGATCCACAATGATCAACTGGTTCATAAAATAAGAACTTTGAATAACCCAACTGAATTTTCCCTGTGGACAGATTTTCCAGATATCTAAACAATGGGTGTTTGAGCATAAAGTAGCTGATATCCTTTGTATTGCCATTAACCCTGACACAGAAATTCACAAGGAATAACAACATCCAGAATTTTCTGTGCAGGTTATTTATAGACCAAAGCCAGAGCACTTATAGGAGTTCTGTTATTCACCCAGGATGACATCCCAATTCATTCATTCACTCATCCTGCAAAGGTTGCCTGGCCCTGCTCAGGCTGACATGCCCCCACCTCCAGATGTCGAGCTGCTTCATAATCACCAAGCAGTGGCACCTCACACCATCCCATTAGAGAGTATTGTGCAGCCCACTTGTTGGGCATGTTGATGCATGCTTGGGAAGGAAAACATAATTCACTTTTGCCAGTGACAGAAATGTTAACACTTACTTGAAATAGCTGATAATCTGACTCAGGAGAGCTAAAGGATTACTGTATTTCGTGTGGCTAACAAGAAAAGCTGTTTAAAAGCCATATTTAAAAGACTTAATGTATGGTGACTGAGCATTGCTTTAATGTTTTGTGTGTCATCAACTATTAGAATGATTTTCCCTCTTATAATGCCATAGATTTTTGCCTCTTTTCTCTGGGAAGAGAGAATAGAAAGCAGCATCCATTCAACAGAGGCTTTCCAAACAAACATTCATTTAATAAGTATTTCTTGAGCACCTACTGTGTTCCAGTCACCACATTAGGCATTTAGGATTCAAGGTCTCAGACCTCTCAACAGGGACTTTTTTGGAAAGAATTGATAGGGGAAGACAGTAGACAAAAGATATTGAAAAATCATGTTTGGGATTTAGTTGATACATGAAATAATCTTATTTAACTCTCATTTACTAGATGAGGAAACTGAGGCCTAGAAAACCAAGTGATTTGTGGCTAACTAGTGGGAAACCCTGGCCTGGATCCATGATCTTTTGCTTCTCTTTTTGATGCTGGAGGACAATCTCCTGCAGTCACAAGAAAGAACTATGAAAGGATGCATTTGCAGCAGGGCAAGAAGCCCAGTAAAGCAAAATCCCTTGGGGCTCCAGAGTCCCTCAGCATCCACAGGGAGCACTCGAGTCCATGATGAAGATGCCTTCAGTTCTGTCCACACTAGGCAAGAGCAGGCTGCTTCACCCTCTTGCACTGGAGGGCTGCCCTCTTTCTGGTGGTTTCTCCTGGCCCAGTGCCCTTCCTTGCTATCCAGGGCACTTTCAGCACAGAAGACATCATCAGGAAATAGCTACATTCCCCCACCCCCATCCTCACCAGTCAGCGAAATTAGCTCTTTCTACAGGTGAAATAATCAGGTCTAAAGCCAAACACCTTTCTTAATTTCTTCCTTCTTCTCTCTCTCTCTCTCCCTCTCTCTCTTTCTTTCTTTCTTTCTCTTCCTTACCTTTTAGCATGCGCCTCATATTCAAGGTACCAGGTACCAGGTACCATTCCTCCTTCTCAGGACTTGGAGCTCCCTGTCTCCCTGAGATCCTGTGATCCAAAAGCAACATGACCCCATTCTCAGATAAGACAGCAAAACTTCTCCCCAAACCCTTGGGATCCTTACCCCCGCCAATGGCAGGCTTGTGTGTTCCTTCACCAAAAGATTACTATTGCAGGGGTCAAAACCAAAAAGGGAGCCCAGAAACTAAGGCAAATGGTTAGGGGCTCCCCCTTCTACCTGCCCTAATTTCTAGGTGAGTGTGGCCCACTTTGGTGACAACAAGGAGCAGGAAGCAATTGACATGGTTAATGCATTGAGCCACCTCAAATCGGGGTTCTTTCATACAGAGGTGATCACAAGCAGTGGCCACACAGGTTAAGCCATGTGGATCTACAGACCCCTCATTTACTTTTACTACAATGTCAGAAATTCCTGAGATTATGGTCTCAGTAAATTGATCTAAATAATTCAAGGCTATTATCCCATAATTCTATTCCTTACCTGCTGCATGAACTAAATTCTTCTTTTCATCCTCCCCTAAATTGGACCTAAATATCCCCTAAATTGGACATTAAAAACCATGTGTTTTTCCACCCCTAATTTTTGTTTGCTGCATTTACAAAAGGCATTCTGTTGTAATTTCACTGACATAAGGAGTTTCACTACCTCCACCACTCCATGTATCTGGCACAGCTTCCTTTTGGATCAGCTTTGCCCTTGGCTCAGCTTTGCCCTTGGCTCACCTCACTCTTGAGGTCCCAAAAAGGCAAATACACTCATGTCTTCCACTCATTGCCTTGTCTGTCGCACTCACTGCCTCACATAAATTCACTAACTTAGCATATCATGTTTCTATAAAACAAATTAATACATTTCCCTCCTCCCACAAAAGAGGTTTACTTCTAATCAATCTTAAGAAACACTACTAATCTTAACACTATTAGTAATACTAATAATATCTCTATCATTTATGATGTACTTACCATGGGCCAGGCTTGGGCTAAATGCTTTATATGTATTACCATGGTTAATTCTCACAATAATCCAATGCGGTAAGTATTATTTTTATTTCACAAATGAGGGTCAATGAGGTTGGGTAAATTATCCAAAGTTATTCCAGTTATAATTATTTATGCCAATCTTCAAATCTAGGTCCTTGTGACTCAAAGCCCACTGGTTTATTAGTCCCTCCTAGCTCAACCTCTAATTTATTCTCCTGGAGCACTGCAGAGAAGTCAAAACACGATTCTAAATGATGAGCCCTGGTCATTAACCCTGATTCTCAGAAGTTGTCATCTTCCAGATTCTGCAGTCTCTGTGCCTTTGCAGCCTGCCTTCCCGGGAAAGGGAAGGTTTAGTTGTCAGAATTTTTGTTCCAATTAAGTAAAGCCATGGTTGTGTCTTTTAGAAACTGAAAAACAAAACAAAATCCTATCTATGGTAGTTGGATGAACCAGCTAAATTGAAGGTACATTTTGTCCTGAAAAGAGAGGGTAGAGTTGGTGTTAGAAGACTTTCATTCATCTACCAGATCCACCATTGAGTATTTTTGTGATCTTGATCTTTCTGACTTCAGTTTCCTCATCTGTGGAAGGGGAGAATATCACCCTTCTTCCAGAATCCTCGGGAGGATTCAAGAAGCCCCTGCTTGAGAAGGCTCTGGGCACAGTGTCTGGCATGTCATCTGCCGATGTTCTTGTGGGTTGTGTTTGAGTCTTAATTTATTTGAATTTCCCTGACATATCTATGTAGGAGCAAGTAAAATCTGAAATCAGATTCTGATCTCTTTACATGTCCTTCCTTAGGCTTCATTAGTTAATAAAATGTTACATTTATCAGCATTCTTTTCACCCCTACGTCTGTATTACATGCATATCACAAAGTATGTGGAAAAAAATGTTTCCCTTCCTTATCCTTTGGGTCTTCTCCTTGAATTAACCTCTGTTTCAAAACACTGGAAGCTAAATGTGAATAAAAAATACAAAGTTTGCCAAACTAGAACTCAGGTCAGTGTTCAGGAACCAAAATCTTGCTTTATTGATACCTACAGAAAATTCCTGGGATATTCACAGCTATTCTCAGTGCTTGCTACATCACAGAAATGCCTGTGATCCTCTGACCTTTTGATCAATTGCTCGCCTATCATCTAACATCTTCTGCTAAGTGAAGAGCAGGGTATCCCTAAGAGTAGGTGTTACTTATTACTATTATTATATTTTTTTTGAGACGGAGTCTCGCTCTGTCGCCCAGGCTGGAGTGCAGTGGCGCAGTCTCGGCTCACTACAAGCTCCGACTCCCAGGTTCACGCCATTCTCCTGCCTCAGCCTCCCGAGTAGCTAGGACTACAGGTGCCTGCAACCATGCCCGGCTAATTTTTTGTATTCTTAGTAGAGACGGGGTTTCATCATGTTAGCCAGGATGGTCTCGACCTCCTGACCTTGTGATCCACCCGCCTTGGCCTCCCAAAGTGCTGGGATTACTGGCATGAGCCACCGCACCAGGCCAGGGTGTTAATTATTAATATGTATTAATACATTGCATTACCCTTTCATTGGTGTGTTTAAAAGTTGGGGGGGGTAGTTGTTGCTTTAAGGGGAGTTACGCTTATTTTTTTTTTGTCTTTTTTTTTTTTTCCTTTTTCTGGAGAACGAGGTCTCGCTATATTGCCCAGGCAGGTCTCGAACTCCTGGGCTCAAGCTATCCTCCCGCCTCTTGCCTCCCTGAGAGCTGGGATTACAGGCGTGAGCCACCGCGCCCGGCCAGGTTTTGGATCTAGTCAAGTTTTATGAATTGTTGTCCATTTGAATAAGCATGGCGTTTTTCAATAAATCATTGCAGCCTGGATGAGTTTGCCCCATGCACCCTCCAGTCAATTGCCCAGGAAAGAGAAATGCCTGAGTGGAGATATAATGTTTTTCTTCATTTCAAATATATTCCATTTATTTTTTCTAAAAACAGCACTCAAGTTTTGCTGGTAGTTCTGCCTGAGCTCAGCCCATCCACGTGGATTAATTAAACAAGTTGATTCTTCCTCTGTCCTCAGAGGTGGGCATTTGACCCAGAACTAGCCAATTAGCATGCAGCATTCCACTGGTTCAGTGATGGGCATGTGACCCAATCAGAACCAATCAGAACTAATCCCAAGACCTCCCCCTAAGCTTGTTCCTCATCTCAGAGACAGAGAGAGAGATGGAGAGAGAGAGGGAGAGAGAGAGAGAGTGTGTGTGTGTGTGTTTGTGTGAAGGGATGTTGGCGGACGGGGACAAGTTTTATGTGGGCCCATGTTAGAAAGATTGGGAGGGAAGAAAATAATGAGCATGATCATTTCCTTAAAATCATGAAGAATGGGTGTTTTAAAGAGACAAATATGCAGATCAAGGCCTGTGTTCTTTCTCCTCGCCAAACCGGCTTCAGACCTGTGTGGAATTTAGGCAATGGTGCGCTTCCAGTGGCAACAATAGGAAATTTAGTGTTAGCAGGTGCACTTTCCTTCATTGATAAAAATCCTTTGGAATTAGGTAATTCAAAATTACCTTGAGATGTAACTTTGAATTTAGAAAGATAGAATTGAAAGAAAAAGTGATGGATAATTTCTGGTGAAATGAATGGGCCTATGAAATATGTATTTCTCTTCCCATCTTGCATCAACTCATTTGGTATTTCAGTTTGTGTAATAGTTAAAACTCCTGGCAGAGCAGAGGCAGTAATTGCAAACAGCTGTAAAGTATTACTCATCTTGCTGATCAAAATGACTTCCCACTAAATAAACCATGAAAAAAGCTTTTCCACCCACAGAGAAGTGAAGTGTAAATGATATACAGACTCTACCATGAAGAGATCAACAGATTGCATTTTCCTATAACTATGGTTTTCTATAGCTACAGTTACTTTCAAAAATGGCTTATAAACTCAGCTAGTTCAGGAAAAAGAACTTGAATAATAACATTAAGATGGCAGTGGGGATCCTGGGAAGTGTTTGAAGTTACAAAGCTTTTGGAGAGCCATCTTGGTTCCCTTCTTAGGCTTTCCAATGGATGAAAACAACTTGCAATGTGGTCTTATTCTTGCTTATTTTGGATATCACTCCAGGTCTCTTGCCCTTCTTATCTGAGAACCATTAGCTGGACATCCATGTCTTGGTCTTTCTATCATGGTTTTGAAGGGTGATGGACCCATGGTGGTGGTAGCGTCAATATGTTGATGCTACTGCCATGGGCAGCTGACTGTGAGCTTCAGGTCATGATAAAAGAATAATCTGGTGCTGGAGTCACAGAGCTGACCTCTGATGTCACTCCAGGTACTTGCCCACACTACATTGCCAGCTCCTTGTGATTCTTCTAAACTAGGAAATTCACTGGACAGTATTCACCAAAAACCAATAAAAATTTCTCTTCGCACTCAGACGTAAATCTCTCTCCTCTACCTATCTCCTTTCCCTAAATCAGGACTCATCTATAAATTGATGCTAAGCCTATCATTTAAGTCTTACTGCTTTTTTCATTTTTAGTTGAAATGTAATTGTACATATTTATGGGATACAGAGTGACATTTCAATATATGTGTACAATATATGTATTTCTATATATGTAATGATCAAATCAGGGGAACTAACGTATCCATCACATCAAACACTTATCATTTCTTTGTGTTGTAAACATTCAAAATACTCTTTCTTAGCTTTTTCAAAATATCCAATACATTACTGCTAACCATATTTACCCTACAGTGCTGTAGACACTAGAACTCATTCCTCCTATCTAGCTGTAAGTTCGTATTTGTTAACCAACCTCTCCCTGTCCTCTCCTCCCTGTTGCTTTCCCCAGCCTGTAATAACCAGAATTCTACTCTCCACTTCCATGAACTCAGTTTGTTTTTTTTTTAGCTCCCACATATGAGTGAGAATGTTAAAGATTTACAATTCTGTACCTAGCTTATTTCACTTCACATAGTCTTCCAGGCTCACCCATGTTTCAGCCAAGGACAGGATTTCATTATTTTTATGGCTAAATAGTACTCCACTATGAATATATACTACATTTTAAATCTATTTATCTGTTTTTGGACATTTAGGTTAATTCTAATCTTGGCTACCATGAATAGTGCTGCTATAAACATGAGGGTGCTGGTATCTCCTAAATATGCTGATTTCCTTTCCTGTAGATAAATGCGCCATAGTCGGAGTGCTGGAAAAAAAATTCTTTTTCTTTAAACCTGATCATGTCTGTCCTCATAAATGCATGTTACACCCATCTCTCACCATCAATGCCACCCCACCCCGAGCAGTTGTTCACTCTTCTCTTCCCTCGTTCTCTGCACACCGTGTGCCTCCATACCCCAGCCTCAGGCCTTTCTATACCATTTCCTATTTGGGGCACATAGTTTTTATTCAGCTTTCATGCTGTCCTTTGAGAATCTACAGTGTGGTTTGGATATGGCACTTTTTATCAGGATGTCACATCAGAGTTGATAAATTCAAAGTAATATCGTTCCTTTTCCTGCCAAAGTCAGCTCCTCCTTTCCACTGCACTTTCCTGCCAGTGGTACCACTCTTTCTACTGTTGTGTAGGGAGAACACAGGTCACCTCCCTAGCATGAAATGTGCAGGTGCTCAATAAAGATTTGTTGAATACATGAATGAATGTTCTTAGAGGACACCCTTGTACCTGGATTGGTCATTACATAGGTGTAAGTTTTATTCTCTAAAAGGGGTGAGATTTTATGCTAAGATTGTAGGCAACCCTCAGGGCAGACTCTGGATGCATATTACAGAACTGCTGAACTTGTGGAATGTGCATATTTATACTGAAAATATTTAATGCCATATGTGTAAGACTTTTGCCAACTGGAATCTGAACATCAACAACTTTGAAGGGCTTATTCTACCTTCTCAGCACAAAAATACTTTTTATGAATGCACATATTTATGTGCAAAAGTATAGAAAATTGACTTTAAAATATACAACAAATTCATTTTAGCAATTGGCCCTGGGGACCTAGAAGGAGAATGAGATTAGGGTGATAGGGGTGGAATATTAGCTAATAATGCTTTATGTTATTGAAAATAATTACTGAAAACCAATACAATAAAATATTAACATGTTAATTTAGTATAGTGCTTACATTCTTCTTTACATGTTTTAATATCTTTACAATTCCTTTTTTTGCTTTTGTTAAGGAAGTCACAGTTTAATTGGCAGTATATCTATAATGGTACATGAAATAATGTCTGATTTCTAAACATTAACATCCTACATTAGATGAAATACATTAACCATTAAGCTTTGATATTACACTATAAAATTAATTGAAGAAAGCCACCCCTCTTTCTTTCTTTTTTTTATGGTTATTATGTGCCCCATATGATGTGCAGGAGTTTTTTTTTTCTAGGCTTTGATTGTTTTAAATAAAATCAGAATTTCTTAAAGTTCAGTTAACACTCAGCTGTGAACCCTAAGGTACTGGGGTCTTTTTCAATGGGAGATCTTTAAGCATTATTCCAAACTATTCTATGCTAATTGATCTACTGATAATTTATAATTTATTATTAAATGCATTCAATTTCTTAAAAAGAAAAAGCAAAGAAACAAAGGGAAACATTTATTACAATTTAAATAAAGGAATTAGCAGTTGAAAACAAGAAAACCTATTCTGAGCATCCATACTTCTTGGCAACCAAAACAATCAATGAAATCAATGCATTGGGTTAAACAGTTCCCAGTTTTCCACTGTGTTACCTGGAGAAAAAAAACCCTGTATCATAGGGTTAAACTTTGGGAAGGATTTTCCATAAGAATCTTAATATAAAGGTTCTTGAATGACATAATGTACAAGGTCTTTGATAGCAATGCGCCCCACAGTGCAAAGATGTTTTACTAGTCCTGTTGGTGTCTCAAATTGGCTCTCGGTAAGTAATCTGGACATACTGTGAAATTATAATTCTGTGTAGACAATTCAACTTAAGGGGTTAGAGTGATGCAATCCAAATAGATGGCTTTCTTCTGATCTGGCTTAACAGAAATCTTGAAAAATCTGGGAGTAAATGTTTAATATATCCTCAGTTCTCAACCACTCTTCTTCCCTGACAGACAACATCACAGGCAGGACATCCTCCCAAGGGTACCCACAATATTATGTACAGTTCCCACACAAGAAAGCACATCATAGTCTTAGTGAGAATGATGTTCTCGTAAGGTCAGTTATACTCAGAGTGCATAGTTGTCCAAGTGTGAGTATGAAACCAAGTTATTCGCAAGTACCACTACTCTGATCATTAGTAATAACAATCCACTTGTGACATAGCTTTTCTTTGCTGAAACAAAATACAGTTTTGACATCATGGTCAAAACATTGGTCTTAGGCCAATGCTCTCTACTATCTATTGTTGTTGCCAAGCCTTTGAGAAGTGTTTTACGTGGGGCAAAAGTCCCTTCCTGTCTCTTTGGTCAAAGCAAAGGAGGAGTACAGATGACTGAGAGAGTGATCACGCTGCTGTGCCCACCTATGAGGTAGACCTTGTTCCTGGATTGGGAGATGTTTTATGCTGAGGGTGCAGTAGAAAGAGCACACAGCTAGCAGTAAAGAGAGGTGATCTTGACTGCAGCTCTGCCTCTGACTTCCTGAGTAACCTCAGACTAGTCATGCAGTGCCTGCTCCCACATTTCTTTTTGTAAGCTGCAAGGATTGAATCAGACAATAGCCTCTAAGTTTCTTCTGAACTCTCATACTCAGGGATGCCAATGATGAGCTACATAGTTTGTAGGGCCCAGTGAAAAATGAAAAGTACAGGGCTCCTTGTTCAAAAATTAAGCATTTCAAGATGCAACAGCAGAGCATTGTAAACCATGTGCACAATGCTTCTGAGACCAGGGCTCTCTGCAACTGCCCAGTTATAGCCCTTGAAGATAGGATGGTGTCAGCTTCCTATTACGAAGCTGATTTGTCACTCAGGGCTCAGAAGTTGGATCTTCCAGGCTGAAAGTGGGAGGAGAACACATGCTGTGCTAGTCACAGCCAGAGATAACACAAAGACGGCTTAACAAGGCCCAAGCACAACACACATTGTTATAAAGAAGAGAAGAGGGTCACCTAGTGACTCAACACAAAAATGATCCTCTGTCCACATCTCCTCTCCAGGTTTCAGTCATGGTAAGGACTGTCCCAGGTTTCAGAGCCTTCAAAGAAGATCTTAACTCTGAAACCTGTGCAAAGTCTGGGGATAGCAGGTTGTGTACCACCTCACTCTCCTGTCTCTTTCTCTCTGAATACACATCTTTTATCAGGAAGCCCAGCAGAACACAGTCAAGAAGCAGATAGGTGACTGCTATTCCCCTCTTGCTGAAAATGCAGCCACTTGGAGTCAGCTTGATGGCAGTGGTGGCTCAGGCCTTGAACACGTGAGAATAGACTATGTTGTCAAGATGCTGATGAACCACACTTCTGCCTGACTTGGTGCATTGTCTCAGGTCTCCACACTCACAATGGATGCTCATAATCCTACACACAATCCCCAGATGTCAATGAGGATCATTGGCCAGCCATACCTCAGTGCCTGGGGGGTAGTAGGGTTATCCATTAAGGCCCCACCTTCCACCTCACAAATATTTCTGATCAGAGGGATGAGCTTGGGTAATTTTGGGATGCGTGACAGGATGGTGTCAGCAGACTGGCCAAATCCACATTCAGTATTTCCCATCATGAGGTCTTTGGTGTCAGGTGACATTAAAGAATGAGAGTGGTGAAGAAACACCTCTAGTGAACCACTTTCCAATAGGCTGAGAATGCAGCTTTCAAATCACTTCCATTACTTGGCATAAAGAAACTGGAAAGCTAAGTGAAAGAGAGAACACACGGCTGAAGGTCAGAGGACTTGAGATCCTGCTCTCAATTCCCACTTACAGACTGAATGACCAAAGGTAAGTCATTTGTGCTCCTGTATTTCTGCTTTCCTATTGAAAAATGGCAACAAACTACTTCCTTCATGGGGACCCTATGACCAGAAAATGAGGCAACCTATAAAACACACATATAAATACAAAATCACTGCTGAGTGTGGTGGCTCATGCCTGTAATCCCAGCACATTAGGAGGCTGAAGCGAGTGGATCACCTGAGGTCAAGAATTTGAGACCAGCCTGACCAACATGATGAAACCCCGTCTCTACTAAAAACACAAAAAATTAGCTGGGCATGGTGGTGGATGCCTGTAAACTCAGGTGTCTTTTTCTTTTCCAAGTCTCTCATTCCACCTAACGAGAAACACCCACAGGTGTGGAGGGGCAACCCACCCCTTCAGATTTCTAGCCTGAAAAATGGAGGAACAATGTCTGTCATATAAAGTTGCTGTAAAGATAAAACCAGCTAAGAAATGTATAATACTCAACAGTGCCTGACACAAAATAAACACCCAATTAATGGTAGCAGCAAGAAAAGAGCTCTCTTCAACCAACATCTTACCTTCAGAAATTGGTTAAGAAGAAATGAGTGCTTGGGAACCTTCCTGTTAGAGCTGGGAACACAAATATCCCCAAGATATGACGCAACTGGGAAATGAGGCACCAGAGTCAGCAGGTCTCAGGACTCGAGAACATATCATAGATCTGGGGCCAAGGGGACCTCCCAATACCCCAGTCCTGAATTAGCCAGATGTGCCTTTCAGTCCTTGGCTGAGCTGGACTGAGGCCTCCTCCAAAGGGAGAAATTAATGTGCATCCTGAAGAGAGCTGACTCTGAAAGAGAGAGAAACCCACAGAGGCTGAGTTTCACCGGCACTACTTCCAAGCACATTCCTCAGGTAAGTCATTTCTCTTCCCAAGGGGAGGACTGAATGAGTTTATGGTGAGAGGCTGAAAGCTTTTCTCCTTTATTTTCCCTCATGGGAGAGGAGTGGAAGTGCTATGTTCTCTGTGGGAACCTGCAGACTATGGACGTTTCCCCCAACAGTTGGCATTGACTGATTTATCTGCATGTCTCTCTATCCACATCTTCTATATGAAGAATCTAAGTGGGAAGAGCCTCCAAAGTAATCTGATAGTACCAAAGCACTATTCTAGTTTTGTATAATTTTGAAGTCTCTTCTTTAAATTTTTTTTGCAGACTCCATCCCAGACACAGCATACCAGAGTCTCCAAAGGGCTAAGCTCAGGAATCTATTCTGAAGCTCCCAACAGGAGTCTTATATAGCCAGGCAGGAAATGATCATATTTGGGGACCATTAGAAATAATCTAATGCATATCCTCTGAACTTCAAATTTTTAGTATTCTCATTTTCTGCTCAGTAAGCTCAATTTCAATGCAGTTCACAGTTTCTCATATCCACCGTGGCATTCTGCCAAGGAACTACAACTTGTATTCTCTAAACCCAACTGTTCTAAGAATGCTGGGCTGCTTATCAACTTCTAATGTACCTTGCTTAAAATTTCCTCTCTCAATGTGTCCCTGACGGAACTGCAGAAGACAGAACAACTGTACTAGCCATCTCTTTCTGAATATCCCATGTCTCCACAGAGGCCACGGTGTCTTCACATAGCTAACTGCAACGATTTTCGCAGGTGATATTTTCCCTTCATGATTTTCCATTTTCTACTTGAGCATTAAAATATCAGGAAGAAAAAGAAGATATAACCATATAGCAGTTGGTAAAATAAGATATCTGCTCCAGCACAGTCCATACTAAGTATTCAGAATTTACAGTTATATTAGATAACTATAAATTAGATAACTATTAACATAGTTATATTAGATAAGTAATATTTTCTCATCTTCAAGAACTAAAAAATTAACTGTTTTAAGTGATATTCAAAAAAGAAAGATACATCAACCCAATTAAAACCACATTTTCTATAGCTGGATGTAACAATCTTAATCCAAATCATTCACCAAAGTTGTTTAACATTCTTTTTTTTTTTAATTATACTTTAAGTTTTAGGGTACATGTGCAAAATGTGCAGGTTAGTTACATATGTATACATGTGCCATGCTGGTGTGCTGCACCCATTAACTCGTCATTTAGCATTAGGTATATCTCCTAATGCCATCCCTCCCCCCTCCCCCCATCCCACAATAGTCCCCAGAGTGTGATGTTCCCCTTCCTGTGTCCATGTGTTCTCATTGTTCAATTCCCATCTATGAGTGAGAACATGCGGTGTTTGGTTTTTTGTCCTTGTGATAGTTTACTGAGAATGATGATTTCCAATTTCATACATGTCCCTACAAAGGACATGAACTCATCATTTTTTACGGCTGCATACTATTCCATGGTGTATATGTGCCACATTTTCTTAATCCAGTCTATCATTGTTGGACATTTGGCTTGGTTCCAAGTCTTTGCTATTGTGAATAGTGTCGCAATAAACATACCTGTGCATGTGTCTTTATAGCAGCATGATTTATAGTCCTTTGGGTATATACCCAGTAATGGGATGGCTGGGTCAAATGGTATTTCTAGTTCTAGATCCCTGAGGAATCACCACACTGACTTTCACAATGGTTGAACTAGTTTACAGTCCCACCAACAGTGTAAAAGTGTTCCTATTTCTCCACATCCTCTCCAGCACCTGTTGTTTCCTGACTTTTTAATGATCACCATTCTGACTGGTGTGAGATGGTATCTCATTGTTGTTTTGATTTGCATTTCTCTGATGGCCAGTGATGTTGAGCATTTTTTCATGTGTCTTTTGGCTGCATAAATGTCTTCTTTTGAGAAGTGTCTGTTCATATCCTTTGCCCACTTTTTGATGGGGTTGTTTGTTTTTTTCTTGTAAATTTGTTTGAGTTCATTGTTAACTTTCTTAAAGTAAGGCTCTAGACATTTGCTTCTTTACAAGTATCTTGCAAAGCCATTATGAGGTAGAAGAAAAGTTTAAATGCACCACATTTTTCTACTCCATCGTAACTAAAATTACTACTCACAGGATATGTATAGCTTCTGAATTTTGGTCCATCACATTCTCCACCATCAAATGAGTATACTCTTAAGGTTCTCACTTTATCATCAGCATAATATATTTTGCTTCCAGAATGCCCAGTAAAGCTGAAATTTTTCACTTAAAGTGATAAAATAATTCCCCAAATATCTACTTAACAATCTTAGATCTGAGTTTTGGCAAGACAGTTTAATGCATACACAGTGAAAACACTACATTTCTCACTCTCTCTCACCCATGAACAGATTAAAACCCCAAAGTTTTCACTATATTTCCTCTTTCTTATACAGCTCAATTTTTAACATGCAGCTTACTTATAATCTAAAAACAATTTTAAACATGATTGTCATAAAAATATTTTAAAACAGAGATGACATGTATAAAGGCAGACATAGATCATCCATGGTTACATCCGTTACATTTCTTTAGAAATAGAACTGTTTCTTCTCCTGTAAACAAACTTTTTTTTCACACATTTAAAGCGAGGTCAGCGCTGACATAAAATTATCGCTCTACTCACAGCCTTGTCTAGAGCCTTACTTTAAGAAAGTTAAAGTTTGCACTGTGCTTGAGATACATTTTCTTCATCTTCACAGCCCCAGCACTCTTACTTGAGAGTATGAGTCAACAGAAGTTTGCAAGCTAAAACCATTCAATAATATTTTCATGAATACTGGAATGGTAGTAAGTAACATTACAAAACATCAGAGGCCAAAAATGTTTCTTTGTTGGAGCCCAAGATTTTAATTTATTCTTCATTACCTGAAAATACTGCTCATTTCACCTCTTTAGGAAAAAAAATATTCTGGAGATTAATAATTCCTTCATTAATGCTTCACCCAAGACGATTCCTTCACACTTATCCTCCAATGCTCTGTTGTTTTCATCCATTTGATGTAGCAGGCAACAAGAATCACCTTTCCTTTGGTGATCTGGCATAATGATCTCTTATGCTTTTTGCCAGTTGTTTGACAAATATTTTGTAAATTTTTCCACGGTATGTATGCACTGTTTTTTGTAGTTCCAGTTCTAAAGATTTTATTAGGGAATGAACGTTGTCATCTTAAAAAAAAACAATTTCTCAGTGCTTCATAAACAGCTCTAAGTGCTGGTTGCTTATCATCATGGTAAACACCTCTGTTCCCTGAAGAATCAAGATTCCTTCTTCTGCTTCTTGGCAACTGCTTCCATATAGACAATGATCTGGATGATAATTCCATTGACACGGAAAGGCAAAAAGACTTTCTGGATTATGAAAAAACATGATATCCAACAAATCTTGATTGCCCATGTAATGTTTAGTTTGTATTCTTTAAGCCATGTCATAAGTATATCTCCTCATTGTAGTCACACAGTTTGTCATATCATTCTTGAAATACTTCCTTCTCATTCGAGTCATATTCGTCAACATAACTCCAGGGTTTACTCCAGTTTTTCCACAGTATGGTTGCCTAGCAAAGCGACTATACCATCTTATTTGAGGTTCCTTGTGTTCTGAGGCCACTGGAGCAATTTATGTGGAATTAAATTTCTTTAGTAAAGAACAAATATGATCAACTGGTCGTAAAAAAGGCTATTAGTGTGGGAGTCAACTTCTTTCAGGAATAACGGCAAGAACAATCTCTGCGGACCACATGGTTTAAAGAGTTTTTCCATGCTGCTGCATTCTCACTTGGAAAGGTTATGGGGTATATTGTATAATTAAATATTTTCAGAAATGACCCCTGTCACGTCTTCCTTTAAAGCTATGATGTAGCTGATCTTCAGCAAAAACCTGGAATTGAAGAGCTTTGATCCTGAAAAATGATAGCTGAGTTCAACGTGGTCATAGTTTCTTCCAGTCTTTCATCACAGGCAAGTACAGCTAGATGCATTTTCTCAACAGGCTGTATTTTCAGACTACACCTGTCCCACCCACCAGGATGCACAGCAGGACCAGCGCTGCCCGCGCCTCTCAGGGCACCGCATCCGCCTCCTGCCAGCCAGGAAGCCACTGAGGCCTGCTGCTTCCTGCCACCACCGCCTGCTGCTTCCTCCAGGGACATGGGGAGCTGGCTGAAGGCGTAAAGGAGCGAGCAGAAGCCGCAGGCCAGACACAGCGCCACCACGTGCGGGTAGCGCCGCATCGCCCCAGCCGTGTTCCTTGGTCTCCGTCTCCGCCGCGCCCGCCTGGTGAACTGGAGCACAGGGACCATAGTTCTGGAAATTTATCCTTTTTCTCTCCATGGATTCAGCAGCAGTGTCTAAAAGAAAAAAATTCATCAATCAATCATTTATGTATATTTTAATATAAAGATAAAACACTGCGAACCAGTGGAGCTGGATAGAAAGTAATTCAATTTTACAGAACACATCTGTTTTTCAGGCTCTTTTATTAAATATAAAAGAGCCATATATATTTCTGTGGAATTCCCCCTTTTACTTAAGAATTCATTATCAGCGAATTAGTTTAAGGAGGCTGTTTTGTTAGAGGCTGTGGTTGCATTCAAAAATTAGAATAGGAACAATGACTTGTAAAAATTCAACATTTTATTTTATTTTTGAGATGGAGTCTCGCTCTGTCGCCCAGGCTGTAGTGCAGTGGCGCGATCTCGGCTCACTGCAACCTCAGCCTCCCGGGTTTAAGGAATTCTCTGCTTCAGCCTCCTGAATAGCTGAGATTACAGGCGCATGCCACCAAGCCCAGCTAATTTTTTTGTATTTTTAGTAGAGACGAAGTTTCACCACCTTGGCCAGGCTGGTCTTGAGCTCCTGACCTCGTGATCAGCCCACCTCCGCCTTCAAAAGTGCTGGGATTATAGGCGTGAGCCGCCGCGCCCGGCCGGAAGTTCTTTCTTCTTAAAAGGATTATAAATGTAATTCCCACTGGCATGACACTTTTACTAATATAGGTTGACTTTTTGCTTCAAATAACCCATTCGTACATCTAAATTAATTTTGCTCAGTATGTGTGTGTGCATGTGTGTGTGTGGATGTGTGTGTGTGTGTGGATGTGTGGATGTAAATCACAGTAAAGGGTAAAGGGAAGGTGGAAAAAAGGGAGATGGTCTAACATTTTTCACACATTTTTTAAATACACAAAAGATATGTAGTAAAAACAATGGTGTGGTGAAAACAAAATCTTGCAAACTGGAAAAAAGACAGTCCCCGGTCCCGTCTGGTCCCGTCCCGCCGTGGGGCCAGCCAGCTGTAAGCTCCACGCAGTTCAACAAGGGCCCCTCCTACAGGCTCTTGGCGGACGTCCAGAACCGGCTCCTGTCCAAATATGACTCCCAGAAGGAGGTAGAGCTCCGCAGCTGGATCTAGGGACTCACTGGCCTCTCCATCGGCCCGACTTCCAGAAGGGCCTGAAGGACGGGATTATCTTATGCACACTCATGAACAAACTGCAGCCGGGCTCAGTCCCCAAAATCAACCGCTTCAGTGTAGAACTCGTACCAGCTAGAAAGCCTCTCCAACCTCCTCAAGGCCATGGTCAGCTACAGCATGAACCCCGTGGACCTATTTGAGACCAACGACCTGTTTGAGAGTGGGAACGTGAGGCAGGTGCAGGTGTCTCTTCTCGCCCTGGCAGGGAAGGCCAAGACTAAGGGGCTGCAGAGCGAGGTGGACATCGGTGAGGAGTACTCAGAGAAGCAGGAGAGGAACTTCGACGATGCCACCATGAAGGCTGGCCAGTGCGTCATCGGGCTGCAGATTACCAACAAACGCACCAGCCAGTCAGGCACGACTGTGTACGGCAGAGCACGAGGAGGCATCTCTGCGACCCCAAGAACAACATCCTGCCCCCCATGGACCACTCGACCATCAGCCTCCAGATGGGTACAAGCAAGTGCGCCAGCCAGGTGGGCATGGCGGCTCCCGGGACCCGGTGGCACATCTACGACACGAAGCTGGGAATCACAAGTATGACAACTCTTCCATGACCCTGAAGATGGGCTACACGCTGGGCGCCAACCAGAGCAGCCAGGTCTTCAGCCTGGGCCGACAGATATACGACCCCAAGTACTGCCTGGGAGCACAGTGGCCCAAGGGGCTCCCTCAGGTGCCGGCGACTGCCCGGGGCCAGCGGAGACCCCTGAATATCTTCCTTACTACCAAGAGGAGACCAGCTACTGAGGCTCCCAGCACGCTCTCTCCCTACATGGTCTCCCCGTCTGGATGTTTGGGTTTTTCTGTGTTTTCATCTTTTTTTTTTTTTAACCTGTTCAGTGCTGCCAGTCAATGGAGCGTCTGTGAGTAGCAGCGTGGGATCAGGCAGCAGGGTATTTTTTTCCCGTTGCTTTCGTTCCTTTGCAGGACTGAGCCACCGGGCTGTGGGGGAAGGGATCAAGGCCGTATCCCGATGCGTGTAGGGTGAGGGTCCCCGCTGGCGCGTCCAGGCTGTGGGCCTAGCTGTGCTGGGGAGACGAGACCTGGGCATGGAGGGAACCGGTCCCCGAAGGTTTCCCGTTGCCTCACCTTTTCCCCCTTTTGTCAGCCTATCAGTTTGTGGTTTCTGTACCCGCAAAAGTTTCAAGAAGTATTAACAAAAGAAAAAAAATTTTTTCCCCCAGGAAGGGGGCAGGGACAGTGGGTGCTGGGAAATCAGTCCCTTGGGACAGGGGGCCAGGCCAGGATGCTAAAATATCTCAGGCTCCTGAGTGGCTGGATTTCCCTAGGACCCTCAGACCAACAGACCTCAGACCCTCAGACCTACGCTGGGGCCCGGTGAGGAAACAGGCCCATACAAGGTAGTGGAATTCTCCGCTGTTAGTGATAAGCCTGACCCCTCTCCATACTAGTCCCCTTAACCCCGTGGCCCTCAGTAGGGTTTTTTTGTTTGTTTTTGTTTTTGTTTTTTTGAGATGGAGTCTCACTTTGTCTCTCAGGCTGAAGCACAGTGGAGTAATCTCGCCTCACTGCACCAGCCTCCCATGCTCAAGTGATCCTCCTGCCTCAGCCTCCAGAGTAGCCAGGACTACAGGCCTGTGCCACCACGCCTAGCTAATTTTTTGTATTTTTAGTAGAAATGGGATTTCACCATGTTGGCCAGGTTGATCTGGAACTCTTGCCCTCATGTGATCTGCCTGCCTCGTCCTCCCAAAGTGTTGGGATGACAGGTGTGAGCCACCACGCCCAGCCCCTCAGTAGGTTCTAAGGAGCCCCAGCCCTCCTTCTCCCCTTCCGGGCCTGACCAGGTATACTGCTGTATCTCCCCCCCACCACACGCCCTGCCAAGTACTGCACAGGGCCCCCCACCCAGGGACCCTGGACCATGAGATAATATGAAATACCAACTGTGGACCAAACACAATAAAACCTCTGTTTTTAAGAAGAAAATGAAAAGACTTAAAATTGGCATTTTAAGACTTTATATATATTATTAAATATATATTAAATATAAATGTTATACAATTTAGCGCCTCTATCTCCCAGTCTCTGGGAGAGGTTAGGAACTTAACTTTCTTAAGCCTCAATTAGTAAATACATCTGGCCTAGCCACATTGACCAACCTCTCTCCTAACATCATCCTGTAAATTTCAGAAGCTCATGCAAAACTCTCCCAACCTTTTGTTTCAACAGATATGTCAACTGATACAATTATAAAACAATTGTATAAGATAATATTAGATTTAATCTCACAATCACACTCAGCTGGATTACTAACCCTTCTCCTACATCTTGCTCACCTAAATTTATCTACATTTTCTATGAATTGAATAGCTTGGAAATGTATGTCGTCTGTGTATTATAGTGTAAGTTATTGTAATACAGAAATATGGACTTTCTTTAACTCCCATTTGCTGCCTAGGAAATACCAGTATTTTTTTGAGCATGCCAAGTGTTTCCAAGCATTCAGAAGTGCAGAATGAGGTCTGCTTGTCATCCTCTCAGTCTCAACTCCTCTCCCTCCTTCATCTCTCTGTTTCATTGATGAGTATAGAAGATCAGTGATTTTTATATGAAATGAAAATTGATGGAACTAAGGTGTTGATTTGATTATCCAACCGACCATTTATTGAGTGTCCATTACAAGTTAAATTGTGTTCTGGAGAACAGCTTGGGAAATGAATGCTTGACATTGATGTACATAATAGAAATACAAACCTACCACTAAAAAATCAGACCTCTTATGACAATCCAGATTCTCATGTAAGTTTCATGAAGCTCTTTCAAGATGAGAATGTAAAATTTCAAAAAAAAAACATTTTGACAAGTCCTTCTTGAGACAGAAAAGTGGAATTAGAAGATCATGTATGGTAGTTTCACTAGCTCAAATCTTAAGTACAGTTTTTAGTCAACTGACAGCCATATAATTCTTAGTTTTGTATACTGATATTCATTAGAAATTATAAACTTTAAAAAATATTCCTGTCTCATTCTACTAATCAATTTAAAATTTTCATTCATTTGGTTATATTTCTTCATTTTACCTGGTCTTTAATACTTCTTTCCTGCCCAGCATTAAACTTAATTAATGTCTAATTTGTTTACTTGGTTTAGTTACTTTTGGCCATGTTCAATACACTTCTTATGAAGCAGGCATGTAGGAGTGTTTACAAGTTTATGGTTCTCAGTCTTCCAAATCCCTGATGGCAGCACCCCAGCAGACACACACCACAATATAAACACATACACACACACCCGTTCACACCCATACTCACCCACCTACGCGCACACACACACACACACCCATACTCACCCACCTACACACAGAAACACACCCACACACACACTTCAGTGGATAAACACAGAAAACACTCTACAGGCAAAGACATCATACATCAGGGATCTCTTAGTGCACTACACACTTCTGTAAATTATCAGGACTGCTCAATTGAGGTGAGTCTACAGAGATTTCAAAGGCTATTTGAGTGCTAAGCTATCTAACTAGTGGTTGGAGACTATTTAAATAATGCATTAAACACAACTCTTGAGGCTCTGAAGAATTTCTGTGCTTTCCAATGAACCAGGAGTTACAAGGTCCTGAAAACCGCAAGCTTGTTATATACTTTAATAGATAAAGCAAAGCTGATATTAATGTGAATATACTTTATATTTACTTCCATTCACGTTAATTTTTCTTTGCCTGTAATATACATTTTTATATAACTGGGAATAAGAAACATCTTAGGAAAAAGAAAACAAAAAATAAAATTTCCCTGATTACACTGTGCCTTGGTTCAGTAACCCTGCACTGCATGTATAGACTATAAATGGGTGTCTTGGGGAGCCACTTTGGTATTTCATTTTAATAAGTCGGCCTGGAGAATATATTTGTGAGTGGATCACATATTACAACTGATTTAAATTTTGACCTATAGAGAAGTAAGTTTTCAAAAATATGTCTGAAGCCTGGATACTGAAAAATATTTATCATCATAGAATAATAAAAGGCTAGCCATTAGTTACTCAGAAATTGTTCAGTAACTCTAAGAAAACTTAGACATAAAGAGTTATGAGTGAGTATAGTTCATCATTAATGTTTGTAAAAATTAATGTTGTCATTTATGGTTGGGAATAAAAAACTAGAAATGTAACTTTATTTGATAGAGATAAATGATATAAAGTTTACATAAAGCAAGAGAATAATAGATGTGTAGAAATATTGTTTTATAGATAAGATGTTATGATGAAATTGTGTTGAACAACATGAATCAAACCTGTTTTGCATACTACATCTGCAGTTACAACATCACAGCCTTTTAAGTATTTCATTAACTTCAAAATGTAACTTACCACTGAAACAATCTGATTTAATGAATTGGGATAATGGGTAATGATTGGTGTAAGCTGAAAGCAATACTATACTTTTAAAGTTACATCTCTTTGTGTATTAATACAAACACCAGGGAAGATGGTCAATAAATTAATTACTGTACAATGTCTATCATAATACTTAAACCTGGAAGAAAATCATTAAATGCTTAGTGAATAGAATTGGTGAATTGCTTCCATTTTATACAATTTTCTGTTCATTTTAGGGCTTACCAAAACTTGCAGCTGTAAGGCCCAATTATTTACTCCTTCAAATAAAGCAAGATTCCAAGAATAAGTGTGAATGTTTTGTTTTGTTTTTCACTGAAATATTCCGGTCTGTAGCTGCTCCAAATCACACTAATCTTTCTAGAGTCTGGTATAGGTCCTGGTCTCAAGGCCACTGTTACCACCATCACCATCTTTTGTGCCTCAAGGTTGAGCCGTCCTAACTTACCTGCGTGGAACTGGAAAAGTCCCATTTCATGATACTTTAGGCAACCCAGATGTCTCTTTCACTGAAAGTGGTATTCTTCCTGTGTTTTTTCTTTCCAGCAAGTGATGTCGACCTCTATCTACACCTGACATCTCAGTGTAATTCTTGACGTTTTCTTCTTCACATTTCCATTTTCAGTCACCAAGTGTTGTCAGATTTTACCTTCTCTCTATTTCTTGAATGAATTTTTCTCTTTCTGTCTTCATTGCCATCTTGGATTCCACCCCATCACTCTCTCACCCGGGCTACAGTGAGCACCTCTAAAGTGCTCTCCCTGATTCTCTCTCCAAAAATGTTTCTGTGCTATATCCAAAATGACTTACTTGAAATGTAAATACAATTTACGTTGTAAATTGCTTGGCTTAAAAATTCCCAAAGACTTCACATTGGTACTAGGAGTCCAATCAAGAGTCAAAAAATGGGTTCAAGCAGTACAAAATTTGTTTCTTTTCTCTCTCACCCATCTTGTGGCATGAACATTATTGAGCTAAATGATTCAGATATATTTTTTATTGCCTTCTGGACTTTGGTCTTCTTATTCATATGCTTTTCCCACTACCATCCCAGATTTATATAATTAACTCTTACTTTTATTTTAGTTTGCTCTTCATCTTCCCCACCAAGGGAAGCCTTACCTGATATCCCTAAATATGAAAGGCTTTCATAGCAGTGCATAGCTTTTCTCTGTTATTTACAATATTGTTTTTAAATTTTTATATTTTTATTACTATTAATAATGAATAAATCTGAGCATGCTCTTTGATAAGAAGTCTAATAAAGTTTTGATGCAGTTAGTAATTCAGTACATAATTGTTTTCTATAAGCCATGATTCTAGAGATTAAGGGGAAAATGCAGCAGTAATCTCTCCCAAGTGGAAGGACAAATAGCCAAGCAATATTGACCTACCCATTCATCTCTCAAAAACAGGGTTAAGATATTGATTCTCCTGTTTTCAGGATGAAGAAGGGACAGGGAGTTTCTTGCTTGTTATTTTCTCAACTCACTCTTTTTATGGAAAAACTAATTAATCTGATAAATGACACAGAAGATTTTGATGTTTATTAGCAAGGTGGTGATTCCAAGAAGTTGAAATAAAAAGGCTTCAGAGGCTGTCTCTCTCAATCACTATCTTTGGGCTCTTGAGGCTGCTTGTGCACAAAATAGGAAGCACTTGTGTAAGAGCTGCATGGGCAGGCTCAGTCCAGCTACTGGTTTCATAAATCCAACTTTTCCAAGCATGACAGAATGTCAGAATCCCATGAGCCAAAAGTTTTATGATGAGAGAGAAAGAATGATATTTTGCTCCCCAATCTAATTTTCAAATTAAATTTTAAACAAAGTTAATAAAGTTAAATAAATTTAACAAAGCTGAATATACACACACATGCATACACCCATGCACATGCACACAAGCTTCTTGCATTCATTTTTTAAATTGTTTAATCATTCATGAGAAACGGTTTGATTTTGTATTTTCTATCTACCAATACTTGCACAATCTCTGGCTGCAAAACTTTTGTGGGTCAAACATTAGCATTTGGGGAACGTGTCCCTGCTGAAAGATAGATCTTGATACAGCCTTAACTACATCATCAGTAGACATGGGACTGTTTTTAACTAGAGGGAGGCAAATGGCTTTCAGATGGTTGTGTAGCTGGTTTTCACAGTAGCCTGCAGTGGCTTTTTGACAGACATGAACCTTACTAGTTATTATTAGGCTTCAGAGCACTAGTATGAGGTTTTAATTTGCTTATGTTAGGCATGAGAAGGTAGCCCTATCCTAGATGCCCTAAATATTGTTCCTTGTCACTTTTTTCCCGCTGAATTCAGAGGTAATTTGGGGACTGTGTCTAAAATGGTCTTATATTCATGTGCCATAGGTTTCTGAAGCTTCCATTGTGAACATGGTCTCAAGTTGGCTCTTGAGGGCTGATTTCATTACACATGATCATAGGCATAAATTTAAATTTATGGGGAATTGTTTTGTACATCTGACAGAATCTGGATTTACTACCAAGAGAATGTAGAGTTTATCAAAAGGAAGATAAACAGGAATAAGAGTTCTTGCTGTCTAGGGAATATATCATCTTCTTTGGGTAATGCTCCTCAAAATAGCTAGAGCATTCAAGGTTTGTAACCAGTTCACAATGACAGAAGTAGCTTCTACTAGATATTAAATATATTAGTTCTTTCATTGAGTAACTATTGCTACAAGAATATATTTGCTGAATAAACTAGCATGCTTATTGACATAATTGATTTGCATACCATGGCAACACTTCATGGACCAAACCCTAAGTCCCATGAAAAATTGAATAGAATTATTTGACAGTTAAGTATCATTGGAAAAGCCTGGCTCTAGGTCTCAGGAAGCAATCTGGTTGATTATGTGTTTTCAGTGTATAGTCATAATACAACTGTATATCAGTAGTGTTCATTAGACACTTTATACACTCTACATATATTTTCTCATTTGATCCTTCAACACATGCATAATATAGGAAATAGACTTGAATTTAACTGCTCCAGTAAGGCCAAAGACCAAAAACCTCATTACAATGCCTACATTAGAAATTCTTCTTCCAATTAAAATAAAGTTACCAAGGGCAATTGCTCCTGCCATAATGAGAAGATATTGGATGAACTTAATATTTTTTTTTTGTTTAAAGCCATAAAAACACTATGGGCCTAAAGTTACAATGAACTAAATTTCAGAGAAAAATAAGCCTTTCCTAGGTGATCACAGATTAGCAGCGGAGCCCATCTCTGAGGACATTTGCTGGATCTGGGGCCTTGAGTAGGTAGAAGGACAAGCCTACAATGTAGAAACACCTGGAACATTGGGAATAAGCAAAATAATCTACAAGGAACTGCAATAGGGGCTGAAAACTAGAAAGATCATGTGGTCTCCTAGCTCTTACTTATTTTCACTTAAGAGGCAGGGTCTCATTCTGTCACCCAGGCTATGGTGCGGTAGAGTGATCATGGCTCACTGCAGCCTCAAACTCCTCCCTCAGGTGATCCTCCTGCCTCAGCCTCTCCAGTAGATAGAACTACAGGTGCACAGCATCATGCCTGGCTAATTTTTATTTTTTGTGTGTGGACACGAAAACCCACTACGTTGCCCAGGCTGGCCTAGAACTCTTGGCCTCAAGTGTTCTTCCTGCCTTGCCACCCACCCTCAAGCACTGCTGTTACAGGTGTGAGTCACCACATCTGGCCTCCCCTAGCATTTAGATACTAAACTGTTGGAAAAATGAGTAAACCATAAATATAAGTAGCATTTTGAGTATTTTCTTCCCATACACCCATGGGATTGTTTCGTGTATCTTACTACTTCACATAGGAGACCTTTCCTCCATCCAACTATGCAAACTAAGTCTTTAAAATTTGATTTTTGCCCTACAATAAGCTCTATGCTAAAGCTCATTACATGTGATTTTGACAATTTCTGTTTTTATACCACAATTGCAAAAAATTAATCATATTCTTTACTTCATGAGACATTATCATTATTGTTTCCTAAAAGTTTCTTTCTGGTTTTACTTATTCAATTTTTTTATTCTTTATCCCTTGTCACAGACAGGCATGCTAATGTGTTTGATATAAGTTCTTTACTCTTAAAGAATTCTTACAAGAAGGTTGTTTTCTGAGTGTGTGTATGTGTACATACACAAATGTATACATTTTTCTTAAAGAGTATCATGCTATAAATCTAAATTTATTCCTATTTTTTTCACAGAGCATCACATCCTTCATATATTCTCACACTGCTGTAGGTTATTTTTGGTTGTTTATTCCCCTGTAGCTGCTGCATAGTTTTGGACAAAATGAATCAACCACATTTTCCCTATCCAGTCTTGCAGTAGAATTCACACTGATATCCTGCTACTGAAATATTCACCTCCTTGTGGTATTCTTATGAAAACACTTTTTGGTCATGTGTCACAATTTGCCAGGGTCTGTGTTAGTCTGTTACTATTGATAAACTGTTGATTTTCTCAGTACAAGAGTGTCATCTGAACACCTACTATCTACCCACAAAAACTGAAAATTGAAATTAAAAAATTAATAAACTGTCATCTGAAACAGACTGACATTGTTTCCTCATTCTGAGAAAATGTTGCTCCACTCACATAATGACCTAGAATAATTCTGACTTCAAAATTTGAAAAGGGTCATATAAGAAGGAAAAATTATAGGCCAATCTCGCTCAAAAACAAAAATACAAAATTCCTTTAAACGCAGAGCAATACAAATTCAGGAAAATAGAATAATCAAATAGTATCCATTTGAGATCACACAACAATGCAATGTTGATGATGAACTGAATGAACATTTGATAATAATTTAATACAATTCACTGTATTAACAGAATAAAATAAAAACTGTATATATAATATATATATAGTTACTTCAATAGGTGCAAAAACTGTTTAAAAATAATAATTATTGTTGTAAAGAAAACTTTCATAAAGAATATAAAAAGTATATATGGCTGAAAAGTTTAATATCAGCCATAAGCACACAATGCTATCTAGGAATGACACTGTTATCTACTCCACTTATTTGAAATATCAACGCTGAAGGCAAAAATAATTTTAACAAAAAAGCCAAAAATGTAAACATAAAGTAGAAGGAGGTGAGGTTCACAGCACATGAGGTGAGGAGGTGAGGTTTACAGCACATCTAATTCAAAAGGACTTTAGAGGCCAACTAGTTGAGTGGTTATCAGATTCATCTGATCATCAAAATCCCTGGAATTTTTTTTTCCTTTTCAACTTTTATTTTAGATACAGGGGATAAATGTGTAGATTTGTTACAGGGGAATCTTGTGTGATGCTGACACATGAGATGGGATCCATACTCCAAACCTCACATACTGAGTATGGATCTCACAGGTAGTGAGCATAGTACCTGATAGGTGGTTTTTAAACCAAGCTCCCTTTTCACCCTCTAGTAGTCCACAGTGTCTACTGTTACCATATTTATATTTGTATGAGCTCAATGTTTAACTCCTAGTTATAGGTAAGAACAAGCAGTACTTGGTTTTCTGTTCCTGAGTTAATTTGCTTAGGATTATGGCCTTCAGATCTACCCATGTTGCTGCAAACAACATGATTTTATTCTTTTTTATAGCTGCATAGTATTCCATGGTGTATATTTACCATTTTTATAAATCCAAACTATTATACCACTGATGGACATCTGGGTTGATTCCATGTCTTTGCTATTGTGAATAGTGCAGTGATGAGCATACAAGTCCATGTCTGTTTTTGGTAGAATGATTTATTTTCTACTGAATATATATCCAGTAAAAATGGTAAAAGAAAAAACACCCTACAAAATAGAGTGTTATGCCACCAAAAATGATAAAGTAAGGAGCTAATCTAAAATCCCTCTTCCATAAAGAAATGAAAAATTGACAAAAATTTACAGAGCCACTGTTTCCATATCCCAGAGATTAAGGAAAGGCTTACAGCAACCCAGGGAACATTTATTAAAGAAAAGTAGTTTGGTTCTTAACAGTAAATACTAAAAAGAGCCCGTTAGGTTGAAGTAAAAGTCCTAGACAGTAACTTGAATACATATGAAGAAATAAAGAGGACTAATAAAGGTAAATGCATATGTAAATGTAAAATACATAAACATATATTTTATTTGTAATACTTTTTTCTCCTACCTGATTTAGAAGATAACTTCACAAAGAAACACCTACAAATCCACTTGTTGTTCAGCACAACATGTATAAAGATGTAATTTGTATGACAATAACAGCCCGGAGAAAGGGTAAAAACAGAGCTATATGGAAACAAAGTTTTAAAAATATTATTGAAATTAAATAGATATTAATCCAAACGATTGTTATAAGTTAAGATGATAATTCTAAGCCCCAGGGAAACCACTAATACGAGATAATTAAAACGATATACTAGCAAACATACGTTTAACATGAAAGAAGACTATAATAAGAAAGAGAAACAGAAAAGATACAAGACATATAGAAACAAATAACAGAGTAGCAGATGCCCTACCTTATTATTGACTAAATGTAAATAGATTAAATACTTCAATTAAAAGGCAGATATAAGCAGAATGGATTGAAAACATGACTTATCTATATGACGCCTATAAAAAACTCACTTTTGATTCAAACATACAAATAGGTTGACAGAAGATTCATGAAAAAAATATACAGTATGCCAACAGCCATAAGCAAAAGAGACTTGGAGTGGATATATCAACATCAGATAAAATGGACTTTATAACAAAACATCTTTTTTTATATATATATACACACACATATATATATATACACACACACACATATGCATATATATACACACACACACACACACACACACATATATATATATATAATACTTTCAGTTTTAGGGTACCTGTGCACAACGTGCAGGTTAAATATGTCTACATGTACCATGTTGGTGTGCTGCACCCATTAACTCATCATTTAACATTAGGTATGTCTCCTAATGCTATCCCTCCCCCCTTCCCCCACCCCACAACAGGCCCCGGTGTGTGATGTTCCCCTTCCTGTGTCCATGTGTTCTCACTGTTCAATTCCCACCTATGAGTGAGAACATGCGGTGTTTGGTTTTTCATCCTTGTGATAGTTTAATAGAGAGAGAAGGACATTGTGTAATCATACAAGCATAAACCCATCAAGAAGATTAAACAATTTTGTACACATGTGTGTATGTGTTTATTTATTTCATTAAATGGCAACAGAGTCCTAAAATACATAAAGAAAAAACTTACGTAATTCAAGGGAGAAATAGACAGTTTCACAATAATAGACAAAAATTTTAATACTTTTAAGTAGAACACTAAGATAGAAGATCAGCAAGGAAATAAAAGACTTGAAAAACTCTGTAAGTCACCTAGACTTAATGTATTTATAAAACACTCCACCAAACAACAGTAGAATACAGTTTCCTCAAGTGCACATAGAACATTCTCCAGGATAGACCACGTATTAGGCCCTAAACCAAGTCTCACTAAATTTAAAAGGATTAGAATCATGCAAACTATGTTTTCTGATTACAATGGAATCAAATAAGAGATCAGTAACACGATAAAACTTGAAAAATTAACAAAATAGTGGAAGTTCAACAACATATTCCTAATATCCATTGGACCAAAGAAAGAATTACAAGGCAAATTATAAAATGCTTTAAAATGAAAATGAAAACACAGCATACCAAAACATATGTAAATCTTTGTGACTTTGGATTAGGTAATAATTTCTCTGATTTGACACCTGAAACACAAGTAACCAAAGAAAAATAGATATTTAATTTTATCAAAATTAAAAACTGTTGAGGTTTAAATGACACAAACTAGAAAGTTCAAAGAAAACTCACCAAATGAAAAAAAATTGTGAAGTTATGTCTGACATGGGTCTTGTATCCAGAATATATAAAGAACTCTCAAAAATAATAACTAAAGACAAATAACCTACTTAAAAATGGGCAATGGATTTGAATAGACTTTTCTCCAAACAAGACATGCACATAACCTTAACCACGTAATAATGCTGAACACCATTAGTCATTAATAAAATGGAAATTTAAACTACAATGATATACCAATTCACAACCATTAGGACAGCTGTAAGTAATTTAAAAAATGGAAGATAACAAATGCTGTCAAAATTGTCAAGAAATTAAATTCCTCATCTATTGCTTGTAAGAATGTAAATTGGTATAGCCACTCTGGAAATCTGTTTGGTAGTTCCCCAAAAAGTGAAACATATGCCCCAGAAATTCCAATTCTAGTCATAGTTCATAGGTTTTTATTCCAGAGAAATAAGATGTTTATCCAAAAACTTGTACACAAGTATTCATAGCAGCAGTACTATCGACAATCAAAACTGAAAACAACCTAAATTCCCATCAACTGATGAATGAATAAACAAAATTTCTATATCCTTACAATGGAATATTACATAGCTGTAAGAGGGAATACAGTATTCATACATGCCATAACATGGATGAAACTTAAAAACAATATGCCAAGTTAAGGAAGCCAGACACATTATTATTATGTCATATCACTTATTAGAAATGTTCAGAATAGGCAATTCCAAAGAGTCAGAAAATAGTTTAATGGTATCCAAAGGCTGCATTTAGGGAGAATGGGAAGTAAATGCTAGTGGTTGCAGGGTTTCTTTTGGGGTTGTGGAAAATGGTTTAGAGTTAGACAGTAGTGATAGCTGCATAACCTTGTTAACATGATAAAATTTACTGAATTGTACACTTTAAAAGGATAAATTTCATGGTAAATGAATTATAAATCATTTTAAAAGAGAAGTAAACAATATTCATGATTTTTTTCTTTAAAAGAAAACAGTATGAACTTCCACTTCCAGCCATGAGGTACTACTGGATTTAATTTCCCTTCATAATCAACAAGAAAACTGGATAAAATATACCGCTACATTGTGTTTAAGCATTAGTCTACATGCAACACAAGACTAAGATCCTTGAAAGAATAAAATATAAGATTAATATTATGATCAACCTAGTTTCCTCCTTGGAGGTACTTTCTACATTTCAGGGCAGCAAAGGCAATTCAAAGCAGAGTACAGTTGACCTGATGAGTTAGAAACAGAAAATGGAGTTCAGAGAGTTGGCGATGGCCAAAATCCACATCCAGGACAACAACAACAACAAAACAGAAAAACTCTCCAGAAGTTTCTATGGGGCCCACGTGAGTTGTTATTGAATAGTAAGATGAATACACAAAGGCTAAATCTTCTAAAATCAAGGAAAAATTTTTGTAGAGCTATAAGCTGAACTCTGTGAGTTTACTCAGGAGACGTATGATGTCTGATCAGCCAGAGAAGACAGTCTTTTAAAAATACCCAAGACTGGCCGGGTGCGGTGGCTAATGCCTATAATCCTAGCACTTTGGGAGGCCGAGGCGGGTGGATTACCTGAGATCGGGAGTTTGAGACCAGCATGAACAACATAAAGAAACCCCGTCTCTACTAAAAATACAAAATTAGCCAGGCTTGGAGGCAGATGCCTGTAATCCCAGCTACTTGGGAGGCTGAGGCAGGAGAATGGGTTGAACCTGGGAGGTGGAGGTTGCGGTGAGCCGAGATCATGCCATTGCACTCCGGCCTGGGCAACAAGAGTGAAAACTCCATCTCAATAAAAAATAACATAACATAACATAACATAACATATAAAATAAAATAAAATAAAAAATAAAATAAAATAAAAATACCCAAGACGTTAGTCGACCCTGGGCAATTCCTTAAATACCAGATAATTCCTTAATACTAAGGCTAAAGTAGCTTAGAGAAGCCTACTCTAAATCCATCCTAAAATATTTAAAAATAAAATGACATAATTAGCCTAGCCCACAAGTAACTTTGCGACTGAACAAAGACTACTACTTTTGAATAAAAAAAGAAAGAATCCAGCACTCAGAAATATTTTGTGTCCACCATTGATAAATGTAATAAAGCATAAAAATATACATCATAATGAGTAGAGTTGGAAACTGATTCAAATAAGCTCAGAAATTACCAAGATGTGGAAATTAGAATAAAATAACTTTAAGAGAGCTGCCATAAATATGCTCAAGTATATAAATAAAAAATATAAACAGAATGAAGAGAGGAATGGAATATACTAACAACATCAAGATTTCATGAGGTGAAAAATGTTAGACACCACAAAGGAAATTATCAGTAAACTAGAAGACACAGCAATAGAAAATCTCTAAACCAAAGTACAGAGACAAAAATGTGAAAGGAAAAATTGAACAGAGTCACAGCAATATGCAAGAGAATGCCAACTGGCCTAACACATATGTAACTGGAGTTCCAGATGAAAGGATAAAATGAGGACCAAAATGTTCTCAATTTGATTGGAAGTTATAATAAAAAAAGTCAAGAAGTTCTACCAACCTCAAGCAAGATAAATCAAAAGAAAATCACAAGAAGACATATCACAATTCATATGGGAAACTTGTCATACAGAAAATATCTTACGGTAGCCATGGATAAAAGAACAACCATATACTGAAAAACCAGGATTTGAATAACTGAATACTTATTATAAAACAGGATTAGAATTGTTAAAAAAACAGAATGAAAACAACAGTCAACACAATCATTTAAGTATGAAAAATATCCTTCAAAATGAAAGTGAAATGAAGACTTTGTAAGTCAAACAAAAGCAAGACATATCATGGTTGATGTAATTCTACCACAAAAATGGAAAGTAAAGGAAGTCCCAAATTAAAAAAAAAGTAGCAAGGTAGTAGATATAAACCCAACATATCATTTACATTATATGTAAACGGTATAAGAAGTCTACTAAAAGGCAGGCATTGCTAGAATGAACAATACAAGCAAAAGCCAACTATTTGCTGCCTACCTTGAATCCACCTTAAATATAAAGACACAGACTACTTAAACATAAAAAGATGAACAAAGATATACAATACAATGCAAATAATAATTATGAAGGAGCTAAAGCAGTCACATCAATATCTGACTCTGTAGATTTCAGAAGAAAAAATATAATCAAAAGTAAAGAGAAGCATGTCATATAAGGGGCTTAATCAATCATGAAGACATACCAATCCTAATCTGTTTGCACCTAATTTCAGAGTTTAAAATAGATAGAATCAAATATTTCTTATCAAATCAAATCCTCCACCTGACTTGAAAAGTAACATAAACATAAAAACCTACAAAAAATGTTTATAGCAGTTTTATTCATAATCACCAAAAACAGAGAAAAAGCAACCAAGAAGTCCTTCAATATACAAATGGATACACAAACTGTGGTTGAAATACAATGGGATACTATTCCATATAACAAAGAAAGAGCTATTAATCCATGCAACAACAAGAATGAATCTTGAATGTATATTGCTAAATGAAAGAAGACAGTTGAAAAGGCTACACATTGTACAATTTCATTTGTCTCATGTTCTGGGAAACGCACATCTGTAGGCATGGAAAACAGAAGAATGATTTCCAGGTCTTTTAGGAGGGGAAGTGGTTATCTGCAAAGGGGTGCACAGGGGAGTTTTGATCATGACACATCTAGACTGTATGGTACTAGAGTTTTGAGTTTTGTATTATGAACCTAGAGTCCCATTAATGCTCAAATTCTTTATTTGAACTCAGAAGTATAAATGTTTGCAAAATTATTTGGAGTCTCTTTACTAGAATCTACTCCATAGGATACAGCATTTCTATTGTATTAATAAAGCAGCTTTCACTTTTTTACTCTAGAATCCTTGCCCTAGAAACCAAGCATATGGCTCTTGTGAAGCTGTCAAAATGCCAAGGTGTTTGCCATGTAATATGCACAGTCACATGATGACTCCCCATCAATGTTTGACACTCCCAATAGTGCTTTTCTAAAGCTCTTTGGAAGCATAAAGAATCAGCTAACAAAATTACTCATTGCTTTTTAAAAAAAGTGTTACATCTCTTACAGAACAAAGCATTTCCATTAGGCCTGCTGCTTCTTCCATTTGTGAAATCCTCAAGGTGATGCACTATAGTTATTGTGGGCAAACAAATTGTCTCACATAATTATCCCTGATTAAGGTGATTTCTGCTATCACAACTCTCCTCTGGGTCTCTTGGTCACTACAGTCCAGTGACATCAAATTCCTAATTAGCTTGTAATAATCGTGATGGCTTTTCTTATATCAGTGTGCTGAGTATACTGATACTTCAGAGTGTAAAGGGTGAAGACTGAAGTCTGGAAAGACATGGGTTCTCTGTCTTTGTCCCTCATCCAATGGCTCCTGGTGAATTTTGTTTTCCTGGGTAGGTGCTGATATTTTACGGCCAAGGACAGAGATTGAGTCAGAACAGAACAGAGACCAGAGACGGTCAATTATCCTCCGTATTGTTTTAAATAAGTAGATGTTTTATGTAAAGACCTATTTTTAAAAAATTCTTGAAAATTTGAAGATGGATTAATGCATGTATACAGGGCTGTGCTCGGCAAACCTCAGTTCCCTCCTATTTTAAATTCTGTCAAATGAATCTTGCCTCAATATTTTTATCTCAGATATTATGACTGATAGATGAAGTGAAATAAATAGGTCCTACAGGCACTGCAAAGCAACAGCAGCAGCTCTGCAGTTGCCCATGGCTACCACCCACAGAGTCCTCGAACTCGCCCCTTCCAGTCGAGGTGTGGCTTTGGAGGAAAACTCTGCAGCCTTGATACTGCCCCAGGCAGAAGGCCTCTTCGCAGCCCTGGGGCCCGCAGAGGGCGGCGGCTGGCCAGGACTGGGTCACACGCTGCCGGGAACCATGCGCCCACACTCAGCCCCGACTTGAAGTGGGCTCATCGGGGTCATCTCCGCTGGCCTCGGCCTGCTGCTCCTGCAGACCTGGGTGACTGCACTCGCAGCCCTGCCTGTGTTAGGGCTGCCCGCCTGCCAGCCACCAGCGACCAACAGTAGCTTTTTATAACTTAGATTTTCTATATTTTCCTTGCATATATTTTTGACTTTGATCATGTATTTTATTTAACCTGCTAACAGAATGTACCTACAGTAAGATTACAATAAAAATTACCATGGTCCATGACAAATTTACTTGTAAGTGCAGTGGGAAAAAAAGTTTAATAAAAACAATAGAGATATACAATATGTGGCTTTTCACACAGTCTTTTGTCTCCCATATTATTCCTATCATTTATTCTATATTTCTAAGGTTAAGTAATATTAAGATCAGGTACAAGCATTGTAATGTGCTTTTAATTATTATATATAAATGTATCCCATGACAATTACATTATTTCAAGCTATGTATAATTTTAATAATAATTTTACACACGTTGCTTTGAAAATGAGAGCGCATTTGAATATAATCAATAATCACAAAAATATTTACAGTGCAAATATTCTCAGCAAGATTTGAATTGTTGGTAAATTCAAAACATAGAATTAAATAGATGCTAGAGGAATTAGGAGAATGCAATGAAACAAGCAAAATTTTGTATAATTTTCATTTAGTTTATGTTAAGATGTTTTGAATTCAGATTAATCACATACCACGACATAATGTTTTTGGTTTTGTTTTTTTGAGACAGAGTCTTGCTCTGTTGCCCAGGCTGGAGTCAGTAATATGATCTCAGCTCACTGCAACTCCTGCCTCCCAGGTTCAAATGATTCTGGTGCCTCAATATCCCAAGTAACTGGTATTACAGGGGCGTGCCACCATGCCTAGCTTTTTTTTTTTTTTTTTAGTCAAGACAGGTGTTTGCCATGTTGGCCAGGCTGGCCTGGAACTCCTGGCCTCAAGTGATCCACCCACGTCAATTTCCCAAAGGGCTGAGATTACAGGCATGAGCCATGGTGCCTGGCCCTGATATAATGTTTGAAAGTAATGGGTGAATAGTACATTTGAGATACTAGAGACCTACTTGGAACATTAAGTGAATGTATCTTACTCTCTTCTTTCTTTTAAGAATGTATTCCTTACCATTCTATGCAATAGCTAACATACGTGCATATGTTCTTGGGCTGTCTACATGATATACAAATATTTGGATACATACAGAAACATAAACCACTCATCTAAAAGCTTTTCAATCTGACACATAAACTCGGGTTATTTGAAACTGGAATGCTAAGTGTTACTGAACAGCTTTTACTATGGTTCACGTTTGGTAGTATATGCTAATATCCTAAAAACAAAACAAACACCAAAAATACCTTGATTTTATAATCTAACTTCTCATGTCTAAATTAATCAATAAGATAATTTTTGTATTTTAACTGTATTATATTTTATTTTGATGCTGTGTAATTTCACAATGGATTAAATACTAGCTGATGCTCATCAGAGGTAAACAAGTGAATTATTATCCCATTAAGATAAATTTTGTTTCTGTTAAAGTAACATCTTATTTTAAATGGAGGAATTTACTAAATCAAGTGCTAAGATTTTATTTCTGCTAGTAAATGAAAGATATATGTAAAATTCAAATACATTCCATTACTCAAACTATTCTTTGTAATCATGAGAATATAGACAGCATATTTTACACAGAGCATACATACAAAGGCTTATCTTCATCGAATTACAAGTAAAATATAGGTATGTAAATATATATACATAATTTAGATATTAAATGACAGAATTTACTTATTTACCTGTGCATGACAGAATTTGATTCTATTATTCCAGGTACAGTAACTGGTTGAAAATGGGACATGAAGTAAACTAATAGTCTTAAAAGTGACTACATCCAGTGAATTCATTTTAACGTCTCCAAGCAAGGCAAGATCACCTTCTTGAGATAAGGAATGAGGGGTTACTTATTTTGGCCAAGTTGGCTCAGTGATCTGGGGAACCAAAAACTGTATGTACATGGATACTTGTTTTGTTCCCCCAACAAAAATATTGGGGAACCCATTATTTCCCAATTCATGCTTTTATTTTCATGTAAGAGAAGTTGATGCTCCAGAATCTAAAATTTTAATTAACCAAATACAATGTTTCTAAAGATAAACATTTCCTTAGAGTTAAGCCGGCCAGGCAAGGTGGCTCATGCCTGTAATCCCACCACTTTGGGAGGTCGAGGCGGGCGGACTGCTTGAGGTCGGGAGTTTGAGACCATCCTCGCCAACACGGAGAAACCCTGTCTCTACTAAAAATACAAAAATTATCTGGACCTGGTGGTGCCTGTAATACCAGCTACTAGGGAGACTGAGGCAGGAGAACCACTTGAACCAGGGAGTGGGAAGTCGCAGTGAGCCAAGATCACGCCACTGCACTCCAGCCTGGTGACAGAGCCAGACTCCGTCTCAAAAAAAAAAAAATAAAAAAAATAAAGATGTGGGGAAAAGAGAGTTAAGATAACAGAAAGATAGGGAATACGAAACAGAAAAAATCAATAAACCAAAATTAAATGTTTGGAAAGATAAAAAATTGGCAAATGTTTACTTAGGCTAAGCAAGAAAAAAAGAGAAGAAACTCAAATTACTAAAATTGGCAATAAAAGAGAACACATCACTGGCAGTATTACAAAACAAATATGATTAAAAGAGAATGCAATGAAAAATCTTATGCCGATAAAGTAAGATAGCCTAGATAGAATGAAGTCCTAGAATGACAGAAACTAAAATAGTCTAAAGGAGAAATTAAAAATATAAGTAGATCTATGGAAGGTTAAAACATTGGATTGCAATTTTAAAACCTTACAATAAAAATCTCATCTCAGCTAGCTTCCCAGGTGAATCAAACACTCTGAGAAATTAATATCAATTGTTCACCAACCCTTGCAGAAAATAAAAGGGCAGAGAACACTTCCCAATTCATTTTACAAACAGGGTTACTCTGACACCAAAACTGAATAACAAAACAATATAGACCAGTGTCTTTAATTGTTTTATAAAATCAAAAATCTTCAACAAAATACTGCCAAGCTGAATCCACCAACATATAAAATAGATTATGCACTGTGTGCAGATGTGATTGACCCCAGGAATGCACCATTGATTTAATATTTGAAAAATCAACGCAAGCACCATATTAACAGAATAAAAGACCAAAATATATGAGCATCTCAATAGACAGAAAGCATTTGAGAAAATATTACACATTTTCATCACGAAAACACTCCAGTTATTGACAGTAAGATAACTTCCTGAAACTAGTGGTAGTTACCTATGAAACCCACAGCTATCATTACACTCTGCAATGAAAGGGTGAATCCTTTCCTGGCAGGGTTAGTTACAAGAATGTCCACTCTTGCAAATTCTACTCAACATTATACTGTGGATTCTAGCGAGGTGTATTTAGTAAAGAATAGAAAATTGAAAACATCCTGATTGAAAAAAAATAAAATTATTTATATTTACAGGTGGCATGATCTCATATATATGTAATGCTAAGAAATTCAGTAAAACAGTATTCAAAATAATAAATTTGGCATGGTTTCCAGACATAAATGTAATACTAAAAATTAATTTTATTTCTATATACTGTCAATGAACTGCCTTAAAATGATATAAAAGAAACAATCCCACTTATAATAGCAACAAAACAAGTAATAAATTTAGAAATTAACAAGAGCAGTTCAAAACTAATACTCTGAAACCTCCAAAACATTGTTGAAATAAACTGAAGAAGAACTAAATAAATGAGAAGAGGTGGAGCGAGATGGAGGATAGAATCTCAGTGACTGCGTCTCCGTAAGAATATTACATTGAACCACCGTCCAACAATCCACACAAGATAATACCTTCACAAGAGCTAAAGAAAGCAGGTGACAGATCACAGAACCTGGTTTTAGCTTAAAAACAAGAGAACACACATTAAAGAGGGTGAAAAGACAGTCTTGCAGTGACTGCACTGCCCTTCCCTCAACCCCAGGCAGTGCAGTGCAGAGAATGTGTCCACCTCTTGCAGGAGGGACAAGGAAGGGTCCGTGGGACTTTGCCTTGGAGCCCAGTGCCAGCTCTGCTATAGTAAAGGACAGCACTGGGCAGAACCCCATGGCCTTTCGTTCCAGGCTAGTGCCCATAGATACAGCATTTAGACACGACCTGGTCTAAAAGGGAATCCACTACCCTGGTGGGACAAACCTGAGTCCTCACTTGCTTCACCACCAGCTGATTCAAGTGGCCTCAGGCCCCAAATAAATTTCAGTGGCAGGCAGGCCAGAGTCACTTTGGTCCTTGGGTGAGCTCCAACAACCAACGATGTGCTGGTCTGGGAGGCTGTGGGCTTCCTATGTGACATCAGCTGCAGTGACCAAAGGGCTGCCTGTGTTACCCCAATCCCAACTCCAGGCAGTGCAGTGCAGAGAGAATTCCTTCCCTATGCAAAAAAGAGGAGAACCCAGTATCAGCCCTACTACAGTGGACACAGTGTCAGGCAGAATACTGTGGCCCTGATCCTAGGCAGCAGCTCCCAGACACCTACAGACCCCCCTGCAGGGAGAAGGGATTCTGCCACCCTGGTGGGATGGACCCAAACCCAGGCCAGCTTCATCACCAGCAGACTAACCTGGCTTAGAAACCTAAATAAGTCAGCAGCAGTCAGGCAATATAGTGCCCACAGGACTCAGATAAACCCCAGTGCTGCTCTGGTCTGGGAGGCTGTGGGCTTCCTGTGTGTTGCGCCAGCTGCAGTGGCCATAAGAGTGCCCAAATCACATGAGAGTGCCCAGATTCACAAAGCTTGGTGCCCAGATTCCTTGTAAGGGGAAGAAGATGGACGTGAATGAAGAACTTTGTCTGGGAACCCAGGGAACCCGTCCCTTATCTTCTCCAAGTGTGTCACGGCCACCAGGGACCTCAGTCTGCAAAAGTCATGGTGAACCTGAGCTTAAGGTGCCCTCTGGTGCTGTAACAGCTGCAGTGACCACAGGCTTGGGGAACTCAACAGTCTTGAATTTCTTGGAATTTCTGGAAGACTGAAGGACAAGCACACACAAGAACAGACTGCAAAAACTGGAATAAATACACACTTATTCAACTCCCAGGCATGAACATATCCTCAAAAGCGTTAAGAACATTCAAGGAAATATGACCTCACCCAACAATAAATAAGTCACCAGTGACCAGAGCTAAAGATGTGAGACTCGGCTGGGTGTGGTGGCTCACACCTGTAATCCCAGAACTTTGGGAGGCTGAGGTGGGTGGATTACCTGAGGTCAGGAGTTCGAAACCAGCCTGACCAACAAGGTGAAACCCTGTCTTTACTAAAAATACAAAAATTAGCTGGGTGTGGTGGCAGGTGCCTGTAGTCCCAGTTATTTGGGAGGCTGAGACAGGATAATTTCTTGAACGTGGGAGGCAGAGGTTGCAGTGAGCCAAGATTGTGCCTCTGTACTCCAGGCTGGGTGATGGAATAAGACTCCATCTCACAAAAAAAAAAAAAAAAGAAAAAAAAAGATGTGAGACTCTCCAGACAGGGAAGTAAAAATGGCTGTTTTGAGGATACTCAATGAAATGCAAATATAGAGAAGTAATTCAGAAACTTATCAAAGAAATTTAACAAACAGATAGAAGTAATTTAAGAAGACAGAAACCTCAAAGCTGAAAAATGCAACTGATGAACTGAAAAATGCATAAGAGGGCCTCAACAGTAGAACTAATCTCAGCACAATAAAGTTCATATATGAGAAATCCACAGCTAACATCATAATCAATGGGGAAAAGTTAAAAGCTCTTCTTCCAAGAACTGGAACAAGTGTGGCTACTTTTACCACTTTTATTCATCACAGTACTAGAAGTCCTAGCTAGAGGAATTAGATAGGAGAATGCAATAAAAGGCATCCAAAATGGAAATAAAAGGAAGTCAAATTGTCTCTGTTTGCAGGTGACATAATCATACACATATGCAGAACCCTAAAGATTCCACAAAAAAACCTACTAGAAATAATAAACACATTTCATAAAGTTGCAAGATACAATATCAATATATAAAAATGAGTAGCACACCCATGTACCAATAGTGAAACACCTAAGAAATCAAGAAAGCTATTTTATTGCAGTAGTTACCCAATGCCCCCCAAAAAAGATACCTAGAGATAAGCTTAACAAAAAGGCGAACGACCCCACAATTAAAATTATAAAACACAGACGAAAGATATTAAAGCAGACACAAGTAAATGTAAAGATATCCCATGTCCAAGCACTAGAAGAATATCGTTAAAATATCTGTATCACCCTATGTGATCTACAGAATCAATGGAATCCATGTTAAATTAGGAAAGAGATTCTTCATACAGGGGAAAAAAAAAAAAACCGGCCAGGCATGGTGGCTCATGCTTGTAATCCCAGCACTTTGGGAGGCCAAAGCGCCTGGATCACGTGGTCAGGAATTGGAGCCAGCCTGAACAACATGGTGCAACCCCGTCTCTACTACACACACAAAAATTAGCCGGGCGTGGTGGCGTACGCCTGTAATCCCAGCTACTCAGGAGGCTGAGGCAGGAGAATCGCCTGAACTCAGGAAGCAGTGCCTTCAGTGAGCCGAGATCGCACCAATGCACTCCAGCCTGAGCGACAGAACGAGACTCCGTCTCAAAAAAAAAAAAAAAAAAAAAAATCCTAAAATTCACACGGAAATGCAAAATACCTCAGATAGACAAAAGAATCTTGAATAAAAAGAAAAAAGCTGGCGGCATAACACTACCTGATTTCAACATATACCACAAACCTAGTAACCAAAACAGCATGGTAGTGGCAAAAGAAAAAAAAACACGTAGGGGACAGACAGAGAGAGAGAGACAGAGATACACAGACCAATGACTTGACAGACATAGACAAATGAAACAGAATAGAAAACTCAAAAATAAATTCAAGCTTTTACAGTCAACTCTTTTAACAAAGGCACCAAAAACACACATTCGGGAAGGACAATCTCTTCAATAAACTGTGCTAGGAAAACCCAACACCCACAATACATCTAGGCTGTTATCTTACCATCTACTGAAAATAAAGATTTAAATGTAGGACACGAAACTATGAAACTACTAGAGAAGAAAACACAGCAAAATGCCTCGTGAAATTGGTTAGGACAAGGGATTTTCAAATACACATCAAAAACACAAGCAACAAAAAGCAAAAATAGACAAAATGCAGTTGCATTAAACTTAAACGCTTCTGCAAAGTAGCGAAAGCAATCAATAGAATGAAGAAACAATCCAGAGAACGGAAGAAAGTATTTGCAAACTATGCATCAGGCAAGGGGTTAATACAACACAAAATATATAAAAAACTCGAACTACTCAAAGCAAAAACACAAATAATTTGATTTAAAACTCAGAAAAAGATCTACCCAAAAACTTTGTCCCCCACCTTCTTTTCTCAACCACCTTTGGCCCCCTCCCTCTCGCCACCCTTTTTCTTCATCTACCCCAAAACATTTTCCCACTATTTTTCCCCGTCATTTCGCAAAGCCTTCTCTACTCTCCTGCTCACCACCCTTTTCGCCTTCCATCTACCCAAAAACTTTTCCCCCCTCACTGGACACCCTCTTTTTCTCCCTTCTGCTCTCATTCCCCTTTTGTTCCTCCATCTACCCAACTTTTCCCTCATATTTTCCCAAAGCCTTCTCGCCATTCCTGCTGCTCGCCACCCGCTTTTCCAATCTCCATCTACCCAAAAACTGTTTTCCCCATCGTCTTTCCCCCCCTCCTCCTTGCCACCCTCTTTTCCTTCTCCATCTACGCAAAAACATCTCCCCACCGTCTTTTCACAAAGCCTTCTCCCCACTCCTGCTCACCACCCTTTCTTCCTCCATCTACCCCCCCAAATTTCCCTACCGTCTTTTCACTAAGCCATCCCCCTTCCCACTCGCCCTCTTCTTTCCTCTATCCTTACCATCCTCCTTTTGCCCTCCATCCACCCCAAAACTATTTTCCCCATCGTCTTTTTCCCAACTCTTTCCCTCCTCCCTCTCGCCACCCTCTTTTCTCCTTCCATTTGCCACCCTCTTTTCCCGCTGCGTCTACCCACATTTTACCCACCGTCTGTCTTTTCTTTCCCCACCATCTGTCTTTTCTGCCCACCATCTTTTCACAAAACCTCGTCTCCCTCCCACTCGCCATCCTCTTTTCCCTTCTCCCGCTTGCCACCCTTTTCCCCTCTCCTGCTCACCACCCTCTTTTCCCCCTCCATCTACCCAAGAACTTTCTTCCTGTCTTCCCCCACTCACCATCTCTTCGCAAAGCCTCCTGCTCACCACCCTCTTTTCCCCATTCCTGCCCCTCCTCTTACATGCCACCTTCCTGTCGCCCTCCATTTACCCCAAAACTATTTTTCCATCGTCTTTTTCCCAATCGTCCTTCCACTCTCCCGCTTGCCACCCTTTCTCTCCTCCATCTACCCAAAAACTTCTCCCAGTTTTTTCTCCCCAGTCTTTTCTTCCCACCGTCTTTTTGCAAAACCTTCTCCTTCCTCCTACTCGCCACCCTTTTTTCTTCTCCTGATCACCACCCTTTTTTTCTCCAACTACTGAAAAAAAAATTTCCCCACCATCTTGTCCCCACCGACTTTTCACAAAATCTTCTCTCCCTCCTGCTCACCACCTTCTCTCTTCCCCCTCCCTCTCTGCACCCTTTCTTCCTCCCACGTGCCACCCTTTTCCACCTCCATCTACCCAAAATCTTTTTTACACATCTTTTCTTTCCCCAGTCTTTCTGTTCTCCTCACCGTGTTTCTCCCCACCGTCTTTTTGCAAACCTTCTCTCCTTCCTACTTGTCCCCGTTTCCCCCCCACCACCCTCTCTTTCCTCCTTCTACATGCCACCCTTTTTTACCCCCTAGATACCCAAAAACTTTTTTTCAACCATCTTTTCCCCACCGTCTTTTTGCAATGCCTTCCCCTGTTTGCCATCCTCTTTTCCCTTTGCTGCTAACCACCCTCTTTATCCCTCCATCTACCCAAAAACTATTTACCCCCTCCTACCACTCCAGCCGAGCTGCCGTCTCTGTCGCCAGCACCCACCACAGCGAGGCGAGCCGTGATGCCACACGCTCCAGCCTCCAGCTGTGGCAAGTGACTACCCCTTCTCCTGGTCCTTTAAGCCGGGCACGGAGCAGCTGCGCAAGCAGCCACAGAAGAGTCTGGAATGGTCTGACGCCCCCTGCTGCATGCTTTATAGATGAGGTTATGCAAATGAGGTTCCTGGACTACATGTTCTGATTGGATGAGAGAAAACCTCTAGGCCTATTCTGATTGGACTTTATTTTCATGCTGTGATTGGTTGTCCTAAGACTTGCTCTCATCCAATCAGAATCGAAGCTGGGAGCTCAGCTTAGAGAACAGGAAGTGGGAGCTACGTACCCGGAGCTGGAGGCTTGAGCCTGTGGCGTCTAGGCTCGCCTCACTGCGGTTGGTGGAGGTGACGGAGGTTGCAGCTTGGCCAGCATGGTAGAAAGGTGGCAGGGTAGGTGAGCTATCCAGCGATGCACTACCCTGGATAGGAGCACTATCAAGGTCACATTGCTGGTAAGGGTATCAGGGGCATGGGTTGGCGGAGTTGGTGGGGGCTGTACTGCCTGGTGGTGAGGGTGGTTGTGTGTGCTACAGGGGGCTGACCGCCAGCTGGGGGGAGGGTTAGGGGTGCTATCAGCTCTTGCACGGTCATGGCAGGGGGGCAGGTTGGGGGCCCTATCTGGGCTGTCACTACCCCCAGCAAGGGCTGGTTGGGGGCACTATCCCTGGCTGCACTGCTGGAGGCAGTGGGGCAGTTTGGGGGGCACAATCAGGTTTACATGCCCTGTGGCATGCCAGTGGGGGGGCACTATTGGGGTTTGCACTGCACTGCTGCTTCTGGCAATGGGCTACGGAGGTGGCAGCGATAGCTGTGGCCTCCAAGGAAGGGGCCGTCCTCCTCTTCCCAGACTCTAGATTCTGGAGGGCAACTTCTGTTTGCTCGTGCTGGAGCGTGGCAGGCACACAATGTTTCCTTGGGAATCCTGAGCATGGTAAGGCCCCCACACCCGCCATGGTTCCCGGGCCTGCACCCTCTCACTGTGTTGCAGAGACAATCTGGGACCCCTGGGCACGGAGTAGCGGGCATCACGGGGGAACAGGGCCCTGTGGGTGGAAGCATCAGAAACAGGAACTGGCACTTGGTTGGAGAGAGCTGGCTGGGTCTGAATTTCTGCTTCTCCTGCTCACCAAGGAGTGCAGCCAGGGTGGGCCCAGCAGTTCCTGGCCAGCTGGACCTAGCCAGGGGCCGGTTTCAGCAAAGGCAGTCACACCCACCCCAGGTCCCAGTTGTGCCTTTGCCAAAACCAGCCCCTGCCACCCAGTGGCCAGCATGACAAGGTGAGCCTCTAACACTACCACTCCTTGCATCCTGTTCTAGGCACATCTGGCTTTTACCACCCAGATGCTTCGAGCCAGGAGCTGGAGGAGTCATCTGTTGCACGCTGGAGGCTGGAGCCTGCAGATGGCATGGTTCTGTGGCTCCCCTCGCTGCAGTTGGTGGCAGAGACAGAGACTGCAGCTTGACCGGAGTGGTGGAGTGGTAGGAGAGTGTCTGCGGGGGCCAGGTGGTAGGAGGCTTGTAGGGTGGGCCCGTGCATTGAGGGCAACAGCAGCGGTGGTCATGTTGGTGTTGGCGTTAGTGGTGGCAGCAGCAGCAAGCCTGGGATCCGAGAAGTGGGAGTGGGAATGCTGTGGAGCCCACCGGGCCCAGCCTGGCCTGAAGTGGGGAGGCAGCTGCGGGTGCTGTACCGTGGGCCTAGGTGACAGCAGTGGAGGCCCAGCCACGGCAAGGAGGAGTCCTCCTCCTTCTCCTGCAGAATCTGGAGGTGCCCTCCTCCTGCTGGTGTCTGGGCCAGGTGTGAGTGGCAACATTGTCTTATTCTTAGCAAAATTTAGGGGGTGACTATTGGTGTATCTTTTAGCTTGGCTTTGTTGTGAAAAGTCTTGAAATTTTTTCAAATTTCATAAATCAGGAGGGGAAATAAGGTATCATAATAGGCTTTGTAATTCCCGCACCTGTTCTTCTTCCTTTCTTTCAGTCTGTTTTTTCTTCTTCTAATCATCATCTTCTTGTTCCTCTTCATTTTCTTATGCTGCTGCTTCTATTTCTTGTTTATATTCTTGTTTCTCCTCCTCATGTTTTCATTATCCTAAGCAATGGCCCTAACAAACAACAAACCAAAACTGAGTTAAACATAAACTACTTGTCACCGAGTTGTATTCTTAAAATAATCAGTCCATTACTATGCTTTAGAGATGAGGAAAATCATTGATTGCGTAATTATTTGGTTACTTGAATAACTATGCTTTCATGATCCTGTTAATGTGTTGTAAGTAGTTATTCAAGGAATTAAAAATGAAGCATCAAATAAAATATTGCTAGCAAACAGCCATTTCATCTGTCTCACATAGTCTGGAGCTATGCAAGACTCAGGGGGGTAATTAGTTCCAATTTATGAGATCATTAAGTGAACTGTATTCCTTTCATCTTATTTCTCTGCCACCATTTTCAAGAGTATTGTCATCTGCATGAGCAAATCTGGTTCATCACATCTTTGCAACAGGAAAAGGAAGGGAGGATCATGTGTATAATGTTTTAAGGCCAAGATTCACAGCAAGAACAAAGTCTTTATTAACTTTTGCCTTCAAGAACCTGCAGTGTTGAGCCCTTTTTTATTTCTGGTATTACTATCTTTGGTATGAAATCTTTTTTTTAGTGATTACTTGAAGTTTATGCATTTTATTGACTACTTTAAAGAAACAATCTATATTGTATAATTTTTCAAGCTCACAGAAATGCATAAGGTCTATAATTTTGACAATTTTTATTTTTATGGTTATGAACATGTAAAATACTGTTGATATGTGTAAGGATATGTAAAAATGCCACTAGATAGCTTATGTTGAAGAGATAGTATCTAAATTTTTGTCCAGAATGGATTGGTTGCAGTTTCTTAGGTGTGTTTCTCAATATATTGCCTCACTGTTTTAAAGCATATAGAAATATTAATACTATTTAACCTGATATAGTCCTTTGTTGGTTGTTTAATATTTCTACAGACTAAATATAGCACAGCCTCCATTAATATTCAGTGATATTAATAAAATTTGGGATATATAGCATTAGAATCCAACAAATCCAGAGGAAAATTGTTAAATTATATAGCTGTAGAGCAGGAAATGAAACCCAGGTTCCAAGCTCTAAGGGGGCCACAAGCTACCATACAAGTGAATCAGTGACTGGGCATAGAGTCAGCAAAATTACAGGATGGTTAAAAGAGAGCTGTGGAGTCTAACACTATGTAAACATAAAATTTTAAACTGCATAGTGCCTCAGTTTATCTGTCTTTACAATGAAAGTAGTACTAAGTTTTTCTTTTTCTTCTTAGTTGTCTGAATTACTTTCCTAGTCTGTCTTGTTGCCACTCTCGATGCCCACATGAGAGGACCTGAGATAATTTCTGACAGCCTGAGACTCCATGGGAAAAAGAGAAGGTGCCACAGACCCCCTTTTAGGAGAAACCTCTCTTTTCCTCATGGAATCCCAAGAACTGTGAGCAGACAGGTCCCTCTCAAAATCTAAGGCTCTACTGTTTTGTCTTGCATTACCTGATCTTGTTTGATTTGGGTGGGCATAAGAAATTAGTGGGGAGGAGAGATACAAAGAAAATTGTGGATATGAAGATGTGTTTATGGTTAGAAATGTTATGAAAAAATGTTACATGAGAGAGGATCTTGTATGGCAAATTCTTGTCCTAAAGTAGAATGACTAATTATTTAGGAAATAGGGAAAGATAGGACAAGTCAGAAAGTTCAAGCATGTCATAGAGAGTCTCCCTCTGTCATCCAGGTTGGAGTGCAGTGGCGTGATCTTGACTCACTGCAACCTCCACCTCCTGGGTTCAAGCCATTCTCTTCCCTCAGCCTCCTCAATAGCTGGATTACAGGTACCTCCCACCACACCCAGGTAACTTTTTTGTGTTTTTTAGTAGAGAGAGTTCACCATGTTGGCCAGGCTCGTTTCGAACTCCTGACCTCAAGTGATCCAAAAGGCCTCGGCCTCCCAAAGTGCTAGGATCCCAGGTGTGAGCCACCATGCCTAGCCTCATCTATGACTTTATTTCACTTTTCTTTCTCTTTTCCTTAGTTTAGTTAAAGCTTGTCAATTTTGATTTTTTTTTTCAAAAACCCCCAGCTCTTTGTTCCATTGACTGTTTGTATTTTTTTGTATTTTGTATTTTTTTGTTTCTATTTGTAAAATTTCTGTTCTAATCTTTCTGATAGTCTTTCTACTAATTTTAACATTTGTATTTTTGTTTTTCTCATTGCTTGAGGTGTACTGTCAGGTTGGCTATTTGAGATCTTTTTACTTTTCTGATGTAGGCATTTATAGCTATGCACTTTTCCTCTTACAGCTGCTTTTGCTGCATCCCACAGGTTTTGTTATGTTGTGTTTCTATTTTTATTTATCTCAATAAATTTTTAATTTTTTAATTTCTTTATTCATTGTTCATGAACATGTATTTTAGTTTCCATATGTTTGTACAGTTTTTAAAGTTCCTCCTGTTATTGATTTCTCATACTATTCCACTGTGATCAGAAAAGATGCTTGATATGAATTCAGTATTTAAAAATGGGCTGTCACTTGTTATTTGGCCTAACACATAGTCTGTCCTGGAGAATAATCCATGTGCTACTCAGTAGAATGTGCATTGTGCAGTTGCAGAGTGGAAGGCTGTGTAAATGTTAGGTCCATTCCATAGAGATTACAGTTTAACTGATGATTTTTTCTCGTCTGGATGATCTGTTCATTGATGATAGTGGGGTGTTCATTATAGATTAGTGTTGAGGTACTCTATTGTTGTACTGCAGTCCATCTGTCCTTTAAGGTCTTTTAATATTTGCTTCTGTGTTTAGGTGCTTGAGTGTTGGTTGCATTTGCACTTATAATTGTGATATTGCTGTATTGATTTCTTTCTCATTATAGAATTATCTTTCTATTTTATCTAATATAAGTATAGCTACTCTTGCTTTTTTGTTTCCATTTGTATGGGATATCTTTTACCATCCCTTCATTTTCAGTCTATGTATGTCTTTATAGGTGAACTGAGTTTCTTGTAGGCAGTATATAGTTGGATCTTGTCTTTAAATCCATTCAGCCACTCTGTCTTAATTGGAGAATTTAATTCATTTATATTCAAGGTTATTACTAACAGGTAAAAACATACTACTGCCCCTTATTTTCTGGTCGTTTTGCTACTCTTTTTTTTCTTTTGTTATTTCTCTCATTTCTTCCTCTTTCTCTTCTCTCTCTCCTTCATTCTTTCTTCCCCTCCTTTCCTCCCTCCTTCCCTTTTTCCTGTCTGTATTTATAGTGAGGTAATTTTCTCTGGGAGTGTGATTTAATTCCTTGCTTTTTAGGTGTTTATTACTTTTAGGGTGTCTGTTACTGAATTTTGTTTTCTGGTTACCATGAGGCTAAAGAATATCATTGTAACAAGTGATTTCAAACTGAAGAAAACTTAAGTTTGATTGCAAAGAACAAAAAAGAGAGAAACAAAAAGCTATAAACATTTATTACCCCGTAACTCTATCCCCCTCAACACACACACACATTTTGACATTTGGATCTCTTCAATATATTTTTATATTGCCTCCCAATTTAAAAATTGTTGGGTTGTTATTATTTTAATAATTTTGTATTTTAGCCTTTTGTTATTGTTAATTGCTATTTGCACCTTTGTTCAATAATGTCTTAATTTGTATATATATACACACACACACAAATTTCTTAGTGGCATGGGCGTTTTCTTCACCATTCTTTTTCCAGCCTCTAGTTCCTATGGCCTAGCGAATAGAACACTTACACTAAGTGCTTGTCAGGTGGGTAAAAGAGCTGTTTACAGTGAGTAGATCTTAACACATTGCTGTATGTAATTTGATTTGAAATAATTTTCCAGTAATTTAACTCATTTTGTTCTTTTTTAAACTTCCATTTTTACATTGGGGTGCATATGTAAGATATGCAGGTTTGTTACATAAGTAAACGTGCATTATTGGGGTTGATTGTACAGATAATTTCATCACCCAGGTATTAAGCCTAGTATCCGTTAGTTATGTTTCCTGCTTCTCTCCGTCCCCTAACCCTCCACTCTCTGATAGGCCCTAGTGTGTGTTGTTCCTCTCTATGTGTCCGTGTTCTCATCATTTAGCTTCCATTTAAAAGTGATAACATGCAGTATTTGGTTTTCTGTTCCTGCTTTAGTTTGCTTAGAATAATAACCTCCAACTCCATCCATGTCCCTGCAAAGGACATTATCTCATTTTTTTTGTGGCTGCACGGTATTCCATGGTGTATATGTACCACCACGTTTTCTTTGTCCAGTCTATCATTGATGGGCATATGGATTAATTCCATGTATTTGCTATTGTGAATAGTGCTGCGACCAACATAGGCATGCATGTGTCTTTGCAATAGAACAATTTATAATCCTTTAGGCATATATGCATTAATGGGATTGCTGTGTCGAATGGTAATTCTGTCTTTAGGTCTTTGAGGAATTACCACATGGTCTTCCACAATGGTTGAACTAATTTACACTCCCACCAACCATGTAAAGTGTTCCCTTTTCCCCACAATCTCACCAGCATCTGCTTTTTAACTTTTTAGTAATAGCCATTCTTACTGGCATGAGTTGGTATCTTATTGTGGTTTTGATATGCATTTCTCTAATGATCAGCGATGTTGAACTTTTTTAATATGCTTGTTGACCACATGTATGTCATCTTTTGAGAAGTGTCTGTTCATGTCCTTTGCCCACTTTTTAATGGCCGTGTTTTTTTCTTGTAAATTTGGTTAAGTTCCTTGTAGATGCTGGATGTTAGACTTTTGTCAGATGCATATTTTGCCAAAATTTTATCCATCTGTAGGTATCTGTTCGTTCTGGTGATAGTTTATTTTTCTTTTTGCTGTGCAGAAGCTCTTTAGTTTAATTAGATCCCATTTGTCAACTTTTGCTTATGTCGCAATTGCTTTTGGTGTTTTTATCATGAAATCTTTGCTCATGCCTGTGTTCTGAGTAGTATAGCCTAGGTGGTCTTCAAAAGTTTTTACAGTCCACAAACCACTGCCCAAGGAACTCAGAGATGACACAAATAAATATGAAAAGCATTCCATATTTGGCCATTCCATAAAATGGCCATACTGCCCAAAACAATTTATAGACTCAATGCTATTCCCATTATACTACTACTGACATTCTTTGCAGAACTAGAAAAATCTGTTTTAAAATTCATATGGAACCATAAAAAAGCCCAAATAGCCAAGGCAATCCTAAGCAAAAAGAAAAAAGCTGGAGGCATCACACTACTCAACTTTTTTTTTTTTTTTTTTTTTTGAGACGGAGTCTCGCTCTGTCGCCCAGGCTGGAGTGCAGTGGCGTGATCTCGGCTCACTGCAAGCTCTGCCTCCTGGGTTCACGCCATTCTCCTGCCTCAGCCTCCCGAGTAGCTGGGACTACAGGCGCCCGCCACCACGCCTGGCTAATTTTTAGTATTTTTAGTAGAGACGGGGTTTCACCGTGTTAGCCAGGATGGTCTCGATCTCCTGACCTCGTGATCCACCCGCCTCGGCCTCCCAAAGTGCTGGGATTACAGGCGTGAGCCACCGCACCCGGCCCACACTACTCAACTTTAAACTATACTACAGAACTACAGTAAGCCAGACAGCATGGTATTTGTACAAGAACAGACACATAAACCAGTGGAACAGAATAGAGAACTCGGAAATAAGACCATACATCTACAAATATCTGATCTTTGGCAAACCAGATGAAATAAAGTAATGGGGAAATGTCTCCCTATTAAATAATCGATGCTGGGATAAGAGGCTAGCCACATAGAAAATTGAAACTGACTCCTTCTTTACATCATATACAAAAAATTGACTCAAGATGAATTAAAGATTTAAATGTAAATTTAACTCATTTTGATACTGTTTCTTGTGCATAAAAAATGTAATACCTCTTCAGTGTGCTATATCCATCTGCTTGTATTTGTGATTATACTTCTATTGATCCAATCTCAGAAAAATTATTCTGTGTTCAATAAAGGCAATAAGATGGATGGATGATTTAGTTCATACCTTCATTTTCCCTGTCTCGGGGTCACTGTACTATGCTATCTGATGTTCACTGTCTGAAGACCATTGATATGTATATTTTATCAAAAATTTCTTAGTTTATTTAAGGCAAGAGTACAAACCTAGTCCTTATTATGCCATGTGTCTGCAATAAGTTCCAGTGTTATAAAAACATGTGAATTCTAATGTGAATATCAGCCAAAGTAGACTTCACAGGAAAAACAGTACAAAAGAGAAAGAGAAACATTTTATAATGATAAAATAATTGATTCATTTAAAAGACAAAACAATTTGAAATGCATATGCTCTTAATAATATAACTTCAAATTATATAAAGTAAAATTTTACATAACTAAAAAAGAACAGCCAAATTCATAATCTAAAGATTTCAAGTGGAGTTTATACCAGGGATGCAGGGATAGTTTAACATACACATGTCATAAAGGTGATACATCACATAAACATAATTAAAAACAAAAATTATATGATCATCTCAGACACAGAAAAAGCATTTGGCAAAATTCAGAATCCCTTTATGGTTAAAATTCTCAGCAAAATTGGCATAGAAGGGGCATACGTCTAGGTGATACAAGCCATCTATAAGAAACCCACAGCCAACATCAGACTGAACAGAGCAATTTTAAAAGCATTCCCCATGAGAATATGATGCCCACTCACCACATCTATTAACCATAGTTCTGGAAGTCCTAGCCAGAGCAATCAGACAAAAGAAAGAAAGAAAGGGCATCCAAGTCAGTAAAGAGGAGGTCAAACTGTCACTGATTTCCAATGATATAATTGTGTATCTAGACAACTCTAAAGGCTCATCTAAAGAGCTCCTAGATCTGATAAATTGACTTAAGTTTCAGGACACAAAACATCAATATACACAAATCATTAGCACTGCTATACACCAACAACAATCAAGCTGAGAATCAAATCAAGAACTTAATCCCTTTTACAACAACTGCAAACTGCAACTGTATCTCTTAGGAGCATACAAAGCCAAGGAGGTGAAAGATCTCTTCAAGGAAAACTACAAAACACTACTGAAAGGTATCACTGACAACAGAAACAAATAGATAACACATTTCATGCTAATGGATGGGTAGAGTCAATATTGTGAAAATGACCGTACTGTCCAAAGCAATATACAGATTCAGTGTAATTCTCATCAAAATACCATCATCATTCTTCACAAAACTAGAAAAAAAATCCCAAAATTCATATAGAACCAAAACAAGAGCCTGCCTAGCCAAAGCAAGACCAAACAAAAATAATAAATCTGGATGTATCACATTACCCAACTTCAAACTATTTTACAAGGCTATCCTTACCAAAACAACATGGTACTGGTATAAAAATAGGTACATAGACCAATGAAACAGAATAGAGAACCCAGAAATGAAACCAAACACTTAGCAGCCAACTGATCTTCAACAAAGCAAACAAAAACATAAAGTTTGGAAAAGACACCCTATTCAACAAATGGTAATGGAATATTTGGAAAGCCACATGAAGAATGAAACTGAATTCTCATCTCTCATCTTATACAAAAATCGACTCAAGATGGATCAAAGACTTAAATCTAATATCATAAACCATAAAATTTCTACAAGATAACATTGGAAAAAATATTGAAAACATTGTCTTGGTTCTTCATGACCAAGAAACCAAAACCAAACACAACAAAAACAAAGATAAATAGATTGAACATAGTTAGACTAAAAAGCTTCTGCACAGCAAAAGAAATAATCAGCAAACAGACAACACGTAGAGTAGGAGAATATCTTTGCAATCTATACATCTGTCAAAAACTCATATCCAGAATCCACAAGGAACTCAAATCAGCAAGACAAAAAAAAATTCCATCAAAAAGTGGGCTAAAGACATGAATAGAAAATTCTTAAAAGGAGATATACAAATGGTCAACAAATATATGAAAAAACACTCAGCATCACTAATTATCAGGGAAAGGCAAGTTAAAAACACAATGAGATATCACCTTATTCTTGCAAGAATGGCCATACTTTAAAAATCAAAATATAATAGATATTGACATGAATGTGGTGAAAAGGGAACACTTTTGCGTTAATGGTGGGAATGTGAACTAGTATAACCACTGTGGAAAACAGTATGGAGGTTCCTTAGAGAACTAAAAGTAGAACCTCCATTTGATCCAGCAATCCCACTACTGGGTATCTACCTAGAGGAAAATATGTCATTATATGAAGAAGACATGCACATGCATGTTTACAGCAGCACAGTTTGCAATTGTAAAAATACGGAACCAGTCTAAATACCCATCAACCAATGAATAGATAAAGAAAATGTGGCATGGAATACTATCCAGCCATAAAAAGAAAGAAAATAATAGGCTGGGCACGGTGGCTCATGCCTGTAATCCCAGCACTTTGGGAGACCAAAGCGGGAGGATCATCTGAGGTCAGGAGTTCAAGACCAGCCCGGTCAACATGGTGAAACCCCGTCTCTACTAAATATACAAAAATTAGCTGGGCGTGGTGGCAGACCCCTGTAAGACCAGCTACTTGGGAGGCTGAGGCAGGAGAATCACTTGAAACTGGGAGGCAGAGGTTGCAGTGAGCCGAGATCATGCCATTGTGCTCCAGCTTGGGCAACAACAGTGAAACTCTGTCTCCAAAAAGAAAAGAAAAGAAAAAATATGAAATAATGGCATTTGCAGCAACCTGAATTATTCTAAGTGAAGTAACTCGGGAGTGGAAAATCAAACATTGCATGTTCTTACTTATAAATGGGAGCTAAGCTATGAGGACACGAAATCCTAAGAATGATGTAATGGACTTTGCAGACTTGAAGGGAAGGGTGGTGGGAGGATGAAGGAGACCACACATTGTGTACAATGTACACTGCATGGGTGATGGGTGCATCAAAATCGCAGAAACCATTACTAAATAACTTATCATGTAACTAAAAACCACCTCTTTCCCTAAAAACTATTAAAATAAAATAAAGACAATTTAATACCTTTCCATCACCACTTAATCAAATGAATAAGATATCAGTATGAAAAAAAAGAGTTAAAAAATAAAACAAATAAATCTTTGACATTTATAACCAGTTAACAAAATATACGTATTTTTCAATTGGTAAATGTTACCAAACATTTAACAAGATAGAATATATGATGAGTTTTACGTCGTCTCAATATACTTGAACTTTTTATATCATAGAAAGTACATTCTCTGATCACAAGCATATTAAGTTAGAAATAAATAAAAATCAGATACCTAGAAAAACACAAGCTATCTAGGAAATAAACCATACACCTCTGTACATTCTGTAACTAATGTTGTTTTAAAAATTCCTTATATTGTGGGGGTGTGTGTGTGTGTGTGTGTTTTGTTATTAGACTTACCATATGTCAAACAAATATATTAATCTTTCACAGAAAAATTTTTCTTTGTATTTTTCACTGTCCTTAATTTCTACTTTTATATTTGATCTTGCCATTCTTCTTTTTCCTTTAGTTTTAATGTAATCTGCTTTTGTAGCTTATCGTGGATGTTTAGATAATTGATTTTGCATTATCTTTTTTAGGATCAGTACACAAGACTATAAATATTTTTTAATACTGCTATGTTTGCATCCCACAAGTTGTGATATATAGTAGTATCATTATTTTTCAGTATGAAAGGTTTTCCAACTTCCCTGTGAATTTTTTCTTTGATTCAAGTACAACTTTAAGAGAATGCCTTGAAGGAACACAACGTCTGCGTCTTTTAAGGAAAAAGACAATGATAAGCAATTATAGTACAATGCTACAGTTGGGGACTTTTGATACACGGTAATTATTGGTATTATTAAGTCAACTTTTCTGTAAGTCAGAAATTATGCCAAAATGAAAATTTTAAATTAAGGCTTTTACTCTATTACAAAAACAGTTATATCAGGAACTCAAGGATAATACAGCTTTAAAAAACATAAGTAAACATGTCATATTAAAAGATTAAGGAAGGAGGATTATACAGTTACCTCCACAGTTTTAGAAAAATACACTAAAAAATAAATATTTACTCCAGATTTTAATAATAGTTCCTAGAAACCATAAGATTGAAAGTTCTTGTTTGGATAGAGCGCATCTATGAGAAATATATTGTATATTATGTTTAAAGCAAAACATTAGAAAGATATCTTTTATTTTGGAAACTACCATGCCTGTTGTAATTAATTATAAATGCAAAATTTGAGATGAATTTTCAATAAAATAAGAGCAATAAAATTAGAAAATATATAAAAGAGTGACTATCAAGCAGAAAGAATCCAGATTCTTATGTATTGCAGAAGTCATAATGATATGCTTAAGATAAAAAGAACTAGGCCGGGCGCAGTGGCTCAAGCCTGTAATCCCAGCACTTTGGGAGGCTGAGGCAGGTGGATCATGAGGTCATGAGTTCAAGACCAGCCTGGCCAAGATAGTGAAACCTTGTCTCTACTAAAAATACAAAAATTAGCCAGGCATGATGGTGGGTGCTTGTAATCCCAGCTACTCTGGATGCTGAGGCAGAGAACTGCTTGGACCCAGGAGGCAGAGGCTGCAGTTAGCCGAGATGGCACCACTGCACTCCAGCCGGGGTGACAGAGCCAGACTCTGTCTCAAAAAAAAAAAAAAGAACTAATAAGAATGTATAAAACATGGTTAATTGTAAGGTCAGCATAAAACAAATAACATCTTTCTTATACATTATCAAAAGAAAAATGAAAATTATATAAGAAATTCAATTTACAGAGGAAATTTATGTCTACATGCAAATTGCCTAGGAATAAATTAGCAATAAATACATTGGAATATAATCTATTAAAATTTACTGAACTATGTAAAAGAAAAAAAAATTAGAGAAATGCTTTTAATGCATGGCATAAGACAATATTTAAAGACCTCAATTTTTTCCAGTCTCTCTCTCTGTCTTTTCTTTTTTTTTTTGAGATGGGTCTTGCTCTTATCACCAGGCAAGCATGCAGTGGTGTGATCTCAGCTCACTGCAACCTCCACTTCCCGGGTTCAAGCCATTCTCTTCCCTCAGCCTCCTCAGTCGCTGGATTACAGGTACCTCCCACCACACCCAGGTAATTTTTTTGTGTTTTTTAGTAGAGAGAGTTCACCATGTTGGCCAGGCTCGTTTCGAACTCCTGACCTCAAGTGATCCAAACAGCCTCGGCCTCCCAAAGTGCTAGGATCCCAGGTGTGAGCCACCATGCCTAGCCTCATCTATGATTTTATTTTGGCTTTCTTTCTCTTTTCCTTAGTCTAGTTAAAGCTTGTCAATTTTTATTTTTTTTCCAAAAACCCCCAGCTCTTTGTTCCATTGACTGTATTTTTTTGTATTTCGTATTTTTTTGTTTCTATTTGTAAAATTTCTGTTCTAATCTGACATTCTTTCTACTAATTTTAACATTTGATTTTTTTTGCTTTTCTCATTACTTGCTATTTGAGATCTTTTTACTTTTCTGATGTAGGCATTTATAGCTAACGCACTTTTCCTCTTATCACTACTTTTGCTGCATCCCACAGGTTTTGTTATGTTGTGTTTCTATTTTTATTTCAATAAATTTTTAATTTTTTTATTTCTTTATTCGTTGTTCATGAACGTGTATTTTAATTTCCATATGTGTGTACAGCTTTTAAAGTTCCTCCTGTTATTGATTTCTCATACTATTCCACTGTGATCAGAAAAGATGCTTGATATGAATTCAGTTTTTAAAAATAGGCTGTGACTTATTTGGCCTAACACATAGTCTGTCCTGGAGAATAATCCATGTGCTACTCAGTAGAATGTGCATTGTGCAGTTGCAGAGTGGAAAGCTGTGTAAATGTTAGGTCCATTCAGGAGATTACAGTTTAACTGATGATTTTTTGTCGTCTGGATGATCTGTTATTTGATGATAGTGGGGTGTTGATTATAATTGAGTGTTGAGGTACTCTATTATTGTATTGCAGTCCATCTGTCCTTTAAGGTCTGTTAATATTTGCTTCTGTGTTTAGGTGCTTGAGTGTTGGTTGCATTTGCACTTATAATTGTGATATTGCTGTATTGATTTCTTTCTCATTATAGAATTATCTATTTTATCTAACATATGTATAGCTACTCTTGCTTTTTTGTTTCCATTTGTATGGGATATCTTTTACCATCCCTTCATTTTCAGTCTATGTATGTCTTTATAGGCGAACTGAGTTTCTTGTAGGCAGTATATAGTTGGATCTTGTCTTTAAATCCATTCAGCCACTCTGTCTTAATTGGAGAATTTAATTCATTTATATTCAAGGTTATTACTAACAGGTAAAAACATACTACTGCCCCTTATTTTCTGGTCGTTTTGCTACTCTCTTTTTTCTTTTGTTATTTCTCTCTTCATTTCTTCCTCTTTCTCTTTTCTCTCTCTTTCATTCTTTCTTCCTTTCCTTTCTTCCCTCCATCCCTTTTTTCCTGTCTGTATTTATAGTGAGGTAATTTTCTCTGGGAGTGTGATTTAATTTTTTGCTTTTTAGGTGTCTGTTATTTTTAGGGTGTCTGTTACTGAATTTTGTTTTCTGGTTACCATGAGGCTAAAGAATATCATTGTAACAAGTGATTTTAAACTGAAGAAAACTTAAGTTTCATTGCAAAGAACAAAAAAGAGAGAAACAAAAAGCTATAAACATTTATTACCCCCTAAGTCTGTCCCCCCCCAGCACACACACATCTTGAGATTTGGCTCTCTTCAATATCTTTTTATATTGTCTCCCAATTTAAAAATTGTTGGGTTATTATTATTTTAATAATTTTGTATTTTAGCCTTTTGTTATTGCTAATTGCTATTTGCACCATTGTTCAATAATGTCTTAATTTGTTCTAATAATTACATTATATATATATATATATACACACAAATTTCTTAATGGCATGGGCATTTTCTTCACCATTCTTTTTCCAGCCTCTAGTTCCTATTGCCTAGCGAATAGAACACTTAACACTAAATGCTTGTCAGATGAATAAAAGAGCTCTTTACAGTGAGCAGATCTTAACATGTTGCCATATGTAATTTGATTTGAAATAATTTTCCAATAATTTAACTCATTTTGTTCTTTTTTAAACTTCCATTTTTACATTGGGGTGCATATGTAAGATATGCAGGTTTGTTACATAAGTAAACGTGCATTATTGGGGTTGATTGTACAGATAATTTCATCACCCAGGTATTAAGCCTAGTATCCGTTAGTTATGTTTCCTGCTTCTCTTCCTCCCCCAACCCTCCACTCTCTGATAGGCCCCAGTGTGTGTTGTTCCTCTCTATGTGTCCGTGTTCTCATCATTTAGCTTCCATTTAAAAGTGATAACATGCAGTATTTGGTTTTCTGTTCCTGCTTTAGTTTGCTTAGAATAATAACCTCCAACTGCATCCATGTCCCTGCAAAGAACATTATCTCATTTTTTGTGTGTGTGGCTGCGTGGTATTCCCTGGTGTATATGTACCACATTTTCTTTATCCAGTCTATAATTGATGGGCATTTGGATTAATTCCATGTATTTGCTATTGTGAATAGTGCTGCAAGGAACATATGCATGCATGTGTCTTTGCAGTGGAACAATTTATAATCCTTTAGGCATATACGCATTAATGGGATTGCTGTGTCGAATGGTAATTCTGTCTTTAGGTCTTTGAGGAATCACCACGTTGTCTTCCACAATGGTTGAACTAATTTACACTCCCACCAACAGTGTAAAGTGTTCCCTTTTCCCCACAATCTCACCAGCATCTGCTTTTTAACTTTTTAGTAATAGCCATTCTTACTGGCATGAGTTGGTATCTTACTGTGGTTTTGATTTGCATTTCTCTAATGATCAGTGATGTTGAACATTTTTAATATGCTTGTTGACCACATGTATGTCATCTTTTGAGAAGTGTCTGTTCGTGTCCTTTGCCTGCTTTTTAATGGCCTTGTTTTTTTCTTGTAAATTTGATTAAGTTCCTTGTAGATGCTGGATGTTAGACTTTTGTCAGATGCATATTTTGCCAAAATTTTATCCCATTCTGTAGGTGTCTGTTTGTTCTGATGTTAGTTTATTTTTTCTTTTTGCTGTGCAGAAGCTCTTTAATTTGATTAGATCCCATTTGTCAATTTTTGCTTTTGTCGCAATTGCTTTTGGTATCTTCACCATGAAATCTTTCCCTGTGCCTGTGTTCTGAATGGTATAGCGTAGGTGGTCTTCCGATGTTTTTACAGTCAAAAAACCGCTGCCCAAGGAAATCAGAGATGACACAAATAAATATGAAAAACATTCCCTGTTCATGGATAAGAAGAATCAATATTGTTAAAATGGCCATACTGCCCAAAACAATTTATAGACTCAATGCTATTCCCATTATACTACTACTGACATTCTTTGCAGAACTAGAAAAATCTGTTTTAAAATTCATATGGAACCATAAAAGAGCCCAAATAGCCAAGGCAATCCTAAGCAAAAAGAGCAAAGCTGGAGGTATCACACTACCCAACTTCAAACTATACTGCGGGACTACAGTAAGCCAGACAGCATGGTATTTGTACAAGAACAGACACATAAACCAGTGGAACAGAATAGAGAACTCGGAAATAAGACCATACATCTACAAACATCTGATCTTTGACAAACCAGATGAAATCAAGCAATGGGGAAAGGTCTCCCTATTAAATAATTGATGCTGGGATAAGAGGCTAGCCATATAGAAAATTGAAACAGACCCCTTCTTTACATCATATACAAAAAATTGACTCAAGATGAATTAAAGACTTAAATGTAAATTTAACTCATTTTGATACTGTTTCTTGTGCATAAAAAATGTAATACCTCTTCAGTGTGCTATATCCATCTGCTTGTATTTGTGATTATACTTCTATTGATCCAATCTCAGAAAAATTATTCTGTGTTCAATAAAGGCAATAAGATGGATGGATGATTTAGTTCATACCCTCATTTTCCCTGTCTCGAGGTCACTGTACTATCTGATGTTCACTGTCTGAAGACCATTGATATGTATATTTTATCAAAAATTTCTTAGTTTATTTAAGGCAAGAGTACAAACCTAGTCCTTATTACGCCATGTGTCCAGAATAAGTTCCAGTGTTATAAAAACCTATGAATTCTAATGTGAATACCAGCCAAAGTAGACTTCACAGGAAAAACAGTACAAAAGAGAAAGAGAAACATTTTATAATGATAAAATAATTGATTCATTTAAAAGACAAAACAATTTGAAATGCATATGCTCTTAATAATATAACTTCAAATTATATAAAGTAAAATTTTATGTAGCTAAAAAAGAACAGCCAAATTCATAATCTAAAGATTTCAAGTGGGGTTTATACCAGGGATGCAGGGATGATTTAACATATACAAGTCATAAATGTGATACATCACATAAACATAATTAAAAACAAAAATTATATGATCATCTCAATAGACAGAAAAAGCATTTGGCAAAATTCAGAATCCCTTTGTGGTTAAAATCCTCAGCAAAATTGGCATAGAAGGGGCATACCTCAAGGTGACACAGGCCATCTATAACAAACCCACAGCCGACATCAGACTGAACAGAGCAATTTTAAAAGCATTCCCCATGAGAATATGATGCCCACTCACCACATCTATTAACCATAGTTCTGGAAGTCCCAGCCAGAGCAATCAGACGAAAGAAAGAAAGGGCATCCAAGTCAGTAAAGAGGAGGTCAAACTGTCACTGATTTCCAATGATATAATTGTGTATCTAGACAACTCTAAAGGCTCATCTAAAGAGCTCCTAGATCTGATAAATTCACTTCAGTTTCAGGACACAAAACATCAATATACGCAAATCATTAGCACTGCTGTACACCAACAACAATCAAGCTGAGAATCAAATCAAGAACTTAATCCCTTTTACAACAACTGCAATATATATATATAAACACACACATATATATATACGTATTATATACATATGTATAAGTATTATACTATACCTGTTATATACATATGTATATGTATTATACATATTATAGACCTATGTATATGTATTATACTATACATATTATAGACCTATGTATATGTATTATACTATACATATTATAGACATATGTATATGTATTATACTATACATATTATATACATATGTATCTCTTAGGAACATCCAAAGCCAAGGAGGTGAAAGATCTCTTCAAGGAAAACTGCAAAACACTGCTGAAAGATATCATTGACCACAGAAACAAATAGATAACACATCTCATGCTAATGGATGGGTAGAATCAGTATTGTGAAAATGACCATACTCTCCAAAGCAATATACAGATTCAATGCAATTCTCATCAAAATACCATCATCATTCTTCATAAAACTAGAAAAAAATCCCAAAATTCATATAGAACCAAAACAAGAGCCTGCCTAGCCAAAGCAAGACCAAACAAAAATAATAAATCTGGATGTATCACATTACCCAACTTCAAACTATATTACAAGGCTATCCTTACCGAAACAACATGGTACTGGTATAAAAATAGGTACATAGACCAATGAAACAGAATAGAGAACCCAGAAATGAAACCAAACACTTAGCAGCCAACTGATCTTCAACAAAGCAAACAAAAACATAAAGTTTGGAAAAGACACCCTATTCAACAAATGGTAATGGAATATTTGGAAAGCCACATGAAGAATGAAACTGAATTCTCATCTCTCATCTTATACAAAAATCGACTCAAGATGGATCAAAGACTTAAATCTAATATCATAAACCATAAAATTTCTACAAGATAACATTGGAAAAAATATTGAAAACATTGTCTTGGTTCTTCATGACCAAGAAACCAAAACCAAACACAACAAAAACAAAGATAAATAGGTTGAACATAATCAGACTAAAAAGCTTATGCACAGCAAAAGGAAATAATCAGCAAACAGACAACACATAGAGTAGGAGAAAATCTTTGCAATCTATACATCTGTCAAAAACTCATATCCAGAATCCACAAGGAACTCAAACAAATCAGCAAGACAAAAAAAAATTCCATCAAAAAGTGGGCTAAAGACATGAATAGAAAATTCTTAAAAGAAGGTATACTAATGGCCAACAAATATATGAAAAAAATGCTCAGCATCACTAATTATCAGGGAAATGCAAAGTAAAAACACACTGAGATATCACCTTATTCTTGCAAGAATGGCCATACTTTAAAAATCAAAATATAATAGATACTGACATGGATGTGGTGAAAAGGGAACACTTTTGCATTAATGGTGGGAATGTAAACTAGTATAACCACTGTGGAAAACGGTATGGAGGTTCCTTAGAGAACTGAAAGTAGAACCTCCATTTGATTCAGCAATCCTGCTACTGGGTATCTACCTAGAGGAAAATATGTCATTATATGAAGAAGACATGCACATGCACGTTTACAGCAGCACAGTTTGCAATTGTAAAAATAGGAAACCAGTCTAAATACCCATCAACCAATGAATAGATAAAGAAAATGTGGCATGGAATACTACCCAGCCATAAAAAGAAATAAAATAATAGGCCGGGCATGGTGGCTTATGCCTGTAATCCCAGCACTTTGGGAGACCGAAGCAGGCAGATCATCTAAGGTCAGGAGTTCAAGACCAGCCCGGTCAACATGGTGAAACCCCATCTCTACTAAATATACAACAATTAGCTGGGCGTGGTGGCAGACACATGTAACACCAGCTACTTGGGAGGCTGAGGGAGGAGAATTGCTTGAACCTGGGAGGCAGAGGTTGCCGTGAGCCAAGATTGTGCCATTGTGCTCCAGCTTGGGCAACAAGAGTGAGACTTTGGCTCCAAAAAAGAAAAGAAAAGAAAACATGAAATAATGGCATTTGCAGCAACCTGAATGGACTTGGAGATTATTATTCTAAGTGAAGTAACTCAGGAGTGGAAAATCAAACATTGCATGTTCTTACTTATAAATGGGAGCTAAGCTATGAGGACACGAAATCCTAAGAATGATGTAATGGACTTTGCAGACTTGAAGGGAAGGGTGGTGGGAGGATGAAGGAGACCACACATTGTGTACAATGTACACTGCATGGGTGATGGGTGCATCAAAATCGCAGAAACCATTACTAAATAACTTATCATGTAACTAAAAACCACCTCTTTCCCTAAAAACTATTAAAATAAAATAAAGACAATTTAATACCTTTCCATCACCACTTAATCAAATGAATAAGATATCAGTATGAAAAAAAAGAGTTAAAAAATAAAACAAATAAATCTTTGACATTTATAACCAGTTAACAAAATATACGTATTTTTCAATTGGTAAATGTTACCAAACATTTAACAAGATAGAATATATGATGAGTTTTACGTCGTCTCAATATACTTGAACTTTTTATATCATAGAAAGTACATTCTCTGATCACAAGCATATTAAGTTAGAAATAAATAAAAATCAGATACCTAGAAAAACACAAGCTATCTAGGAAATAAACCATACACCTCTGTACATTCTGTAACTAATGTTGTTTTAAAAATTCCTTATATTGTGGGGGGGTGTGTGTGTGTGTGTGTTTTGTTATTAGACTTACCATATGTCAAACAAATATATTAATCTTTCACAGAAAAATTTTTCTTTGTATTTTTCACTGTCCTTAATTTCTACTTTTATATTTGATCTTGCCATTCTTCTTTTTCCTTTAGTTTTAATGTAATCTGCTTTTGTAGCTTATCGTGGATGTTTAGATAATTGATTTTGCATTATCTTTTTTAGGATCAGTACACAAGACTATAAATATTTTTTAATACTGCTATGTTTGCATCCCACAAGTTGTGATATATAGTAGTATCATTATTTTTCAGTATGAAAGGTTTTCCAACTTCCCTGTGAATTTTTTCTTTGATTCAAGTACAACTTTAAGAGAATGCCTTGAAGGAACACAACGTCTGCGTCTTTTAAGGAAAAAGACAATGATAAGCAATTATAGTACAATGCTACAGTTGGGGACTTTTGATACACGGTAATTATTGGTATTATTAAGTCAACTTTTCTGTAAGTCAGAAATTATGCCAAAATGAAAATTTTAAATTAAGGCTTTTACTCTATTACAAAAACAGTTATATCAGGAACTCAAGGATAATACAGCTTTAAAAAACATAAGTAAACATGTCATATTAAAAGATTAAGGAAGGAGGATTATACAGTTACCTCCACAGTTTTAGAAAAATACACTAAAAAATAAATATTTACTCCAGATTTTAATAATAGTTCCTAGAAACCATAAGATTGAAAGTTCTTGTTTGGATAGAGCGCATCTATGAGAAATATATTGTATATTATGTTTAAAGCAAAACATTAGAAAGATATCTTTTATTTTGGAAACTACCATGCCTGTTGTAATTAATTATAAATGCAAAATTTGAGATGAATTTTCAATAAAATAAGAGCAATAAAATTAGAAAATATATAAAAGAGTGACTATCAAGCAGAAAGAATCCAGATTCTTATGTATTGCAGAAGTCATAATGATATGCTTAAGATAAAAAGAACTAGGCCGGGCGCAGTGGCTCAAGCCTGTAATCCCAGCACTTTGGGAGGCTGAGGCAGGTGGATCATGAGGTCATGAGTTCAAGACCAGCCTGGCCAAGATAGTGAAACCTTGTCTCTACTAAAAATACAAAAATTAGCCAGGCATGATGGTGGGTGCTTGTAATCCCAGCTACTCTGGATGCTGAGGCAGAGAACTGCTTGGACCCAGGAGGCAGAGGCTGCAGTTAGCCGAGATGGCACCACTGCACTCCAGCCGGGGTGACAGAGCCAGACTCTGTCTCAAAAAAAAAAAAAAGAACTAATAAGAATGTATAAAACATGGTTAATTGTAAGGTCAGCATAAAACAAATAACATCTTTCTTATACATTATCAAAAGAAAAATGAAAATTATATAAGAAATTCAATTTACAGAGGAAATTTATGTCTACATGCAAATTGCCTAGGAATAAATTAGCAATAAATACATTGGAATATAATCTATTAAAATTTACTGAACTATGTAAAAGAAAAAAAAATTAGAGAAATGCTTTTAATGCATGGCATAAGACAATATTTAAAGACCTCAATTTTTTCCAGTCTCTCTCTCTGTCTTTTCTTTTTTTTTTTGAGATGGGTCTTGCTCTTATCACCAGGCAAGCATGCAGTGGTGTGATCTCAGCTCACTGCAACCTCCACTTCCCGGGTTCAAGCCATTCTCTTCCCTCAGCCTCCTCAGTCGCTGGATTACAGGTACCTCCCACCACACCCAGGTAATTTTTTTGTGTTTTTTAGTAGAGAGAGTTCACCATGTTGGCCAGGCTCGTTTCGAACTCCTGACCTCAAGTGATCCAAACAGCCTCGGCCTCCCAAAGTGCTAGGATCCCAGGTGTGAGCCACCATGCCTAGCCTCATCTATGATTTTATTTTGGCTTTCTTTCTCTTTTCCTTAGTCTAGTTAAAGCTTGTCAATTTTTATTTTTTTTCCAAAAACCCCCAGCTCTTTGTTCCATTGACTGTATTTTTTTGTATTTCGTATTTTTTTGTTTCTATTTGTAAAATTTCTGTTCTAATCTGACATTCTTTCTACTAATTTTAACATTTGATTTTTTTTGCTTTTCTCATTACTTGCTATTTGAGATCTTTTTACTTTTCTGATGTAGGCATTTATAGCTAACGCACTTTTCCTCTTATCACTACTTTTGCTGCATCCCACAGGTTTTGTTATGTTGTGTTTCTATTTTTATTTCAATAAATTTTTAATTTTTTTATTTCTTTATTCGTTGTTCATGAACGTGTATTTTAATTTCCATATGTGTGTACAGCTTTTAAAGTTCCTCCTGTTATTGATTTCTCATACTATTCCACTGTGATCAGAAAAGATGCTTGATATGAATTCAGTTTTTAAAAATAGGCTGTGACTTATTTGGCCTAACACATAGTCTGTCCTGGAGAATAATCCATGTGCTACTCAGTAGAATGTGCATTGTGCAGTTGCAGAGTGGAAAGCTGTGTAAATGTTAGGTCCATTCAGGAGATTACAGTTTAACTGATGATTTTTTGTCGTCTGGATGATCTGTTATTTGATGATAGTGGGGTGTTGATTATAATTGAGTGTTGAGGTACTCTATTATTGTATTGCAGTCCATCTGTCCTTTAAGGTCTGTTAATATTTGCTTCTGTGTTTAGGTGCTTGAGTGTTGGTTGCATTTGCACTTATAATTGTGATATTGCTGTATTGATTTCTTTCTCATTATAGAATTATCTATTTTATCTAACATATGTATAGCTACTCTTGCTTTTTTGTTTCCATTTGTATGGGATATCTTTTACCATCCCTTCATTTTCAGTCTATGTATGTCTTTATAGGCGAACTGAGTTTCTTGTAGGCAGTATATAGTTGGATCTTGTCTTTAAATCCATTCAGCCACTCTGTCTTAATTGGAGAATTTAATTCATTTATATTCAAGGTTATTACTAACAGGTAAAAACATACTACTGCCCCTTATTTTCTGGTCGTTTTGCTACTCTCTTTTTTCTTTTGTTATTTCTCTCTTCATTTCTTCCTCTTTCTCTTTTCTCTCTCTTTCATTCTTTCTTCCTTTCCTTTCTTCCCTCCATCCCTTTTTTCCTGTCTGTATTTATAGTGAGGTAATTTTCTCTGGGAGTGTGATTTAATTTTTTGCTTTTTAGGTGTCTGTTATTTTTAGGGTGTCTGTTACTGAATTTTGTTTTCTGGTTACCATGAGGCTAAAGAATATCATTGTAACAAGTGATTTTAAACTGAAGAAAACTTAAGTTTCATTGCAAAGAACAAAAAAGAGAGAAACAAAAAGCTATAAACATTTATTACCCCCTAAGTCTGTCCCCCCCCAGCACACACACATCTTGAGATTTGGCTCTCTTCAATATCTTTTTATATTGTCTCCCAATTTAAAAATTGTTGGGTTATTATTATTTTAATAATTTTGTATTTTAGCCTTTTGTTATTGCTAATTGCTATTTGCACCATTGTTCAATAATGTCTTAATTTGTTCTAATAATTACATTATATATATATATATATACACACAAATTTCTTAATGGCATGGGCATTTTCTTCACCATTCTTTTTCCAGCCTCTAGTTCCTATTGCCTAGCGAATAGAACACTTAACACTAAATGCTTGTCAGATGAATAAAAGAGCTCTTTACAGTGAGCAGATCTTAACATGTTGCCATATGTAATTTGATTTGAAATAATTTTCCAATAATTTAACTCATTTTGTTCTTTTTTAAACTTCCATTTTTACATTGGGGTGCATATGTAAGATATGCAGGTTTGTTACATAAGTAAACGTGCATTATTGGGGTTGATTGTACAGATAATTTCATCACCCAGGTATTAAGCCTAGTATCCGTTAGTTATGTTTCCTGCTTCTCTTCCTCCCCCAACCCTCCACTCTCTGATAGGCCCCAGTGTGTGTTGTTCCTCTCTATGTGTCCGTGTTCTCATCATTTAGCTTCCATTTAAAAGTGATAACATGCAGTATTTGGTTTTCTGTTCCTGCTTTAGTTTGCTTAGAATAATAACCTCCAACTGCATCCATGTCCCTGCAAAGAACATTATCTCATTTTTTGTGTGTGTGGCTGCGTGGTATTCCCTGGTGTATATGTACCACATTTTCTTTATCCAGTCTATAATTGATGGGCATTTGGATTAATTCCATGTATTTGCTATTGTGAATAGTGCTGCAAGGAACATATGCATGCATGTGTCTTTGCAGTGGAACAATTTATAATCCTTTAGGCATATACGCATTAATGGGATTGCTGTGTCGAATGGTAATTCTGTCTTTAGGTCTTTGAGGAATCACCACGTTGTCTTCCACAATGGTTGAACTAATTTACACTCCCACCAACAGTGTAAAGTGTTCCCTTTTCCCCACAATCTCACCAGCATCTGCTTTTTAACTTTTTAGTAATAGCCATTCTTACTGGCATGAGTTGGTATCTTACTGTGGTTTTGATTTGCATTTCTCTAATGATCAGTGATGTTGAACATTTTTAATATGCTTGTTGACCACATGTATGTCATCTTTTGAGAAGTGTCTGTTCGTGTCCTTTGCCTGCTTTTTAATGGCCTTGTTTTTTTCTTGTAAATTTGATTAAGTTCCTTGTAGATGCTGGATGTTAGACTTTTGTCAGATGCATATTTTGCCAAAATTTTATCCCATTCTGTAGGTGTCTGTTTGTTCTGATGTTAGTTTATTTTTTCTTTTTGCTGTGCAGAAGCTCTTTAATTTGATTAGATCCCATTTGTCAATTTTTGCTTTTGTCGCAATTGCTTTTGGTATCTTCACCATGAAATCTTTCCCTGTGCCTGTGTTCTGAATGGTATAGCGTAGGTGGTCTTCCGATGTTTTTACAGTCAAAAAACCGCTGCCCAAGGAAATCAGAGATGACACAAATAAATATGAAAAACATTCCCTGTTCATGGATAAGAAGAATCAATATTGTTAAAATGGCCATACTGCCCAAAACAATTTATAGACTCAATGCTATTCCCATTATACTACTACTGACATTCTTTGCAGAACTAGAAAAATCTGTTTTAAAATTCATATGGAACCATAAAAGAGCCCAAATAGCCAAGGCAATCCTAAGCAAAAAGAGCAAAGCTGGAGGTATCACACTACCCAACTTCAAACTATACTGCGGGACTACAGTAAGCCAGACAGCATGGTATTTGTACAAGAACAGACACATAAACCAGTGGAACAGAATAGAGAACTCGGAAATAAGACCATACATCTACAAACATCTGATCTTTGACAAACCAGATGAAATCAAGCAATGGGGAAAGGTCTCCCTATTAAATAATTGATGCTGGGATAAGAGGCTAGCCATATAGAAAATTGAAACAGACCCCTTCTTTACATCATATACAAAAAATTGACTCAAGATGAATTAAAGACTTAAATGTAAATTTAACTCATTTTGATACTGTTTCTTGTGCATAAAAAATGTAATACCTCTTCAGTGTGCTATATCCATCTGCTTGTATTTGTGATTATACTTCTATTGATCCAATCTCAGAAAAATTATTCTGTGTTCAATAAAGGCAATAAGATGGATGGATGATTTAGTTCATACCCTCATTTTCCCTGTCTCGAGGTCACTGTACTATCTGATGTTCACTGTCTGAAGACCATTGATATGTATATTTTATCAAAAATTTCTTAGTTTATTTAAGGCAAGAGTACAAACCTAGTCCTTATTACGCCATGTGTCCAGAATAAGTTCCAGTGTTATAAAAACCTATGAATTCTAATGTGAATACCAGCCAAAGTAGACTTCACAGGAAAAACAGTACAAAAGAGAAAGAGAAACATTTTATAATGATAAAATAATTGATTCATTTAAAAGACAAAACAATTTGAAATGCATATGCTCTTAATAATATAACTTCAAATTATATAAAGTAAAATTTTATGTAGCTAAAAAAGAACAGCCAAATTCATAATCTAAAGATTTCAAGTGGGGTTTATACCAGGGATGCAGGGATGATTTAACATATACAAGTCATAAATGTGATACATCACATAAACATAATTAAAAACAAAAATTATATGATCATCTCAATAGACAGAAAAAGCATTTGGCAAAATTCAGAATCCCTTTGTGGTTAAAATCCTCAGCAAAATTGGCATAGAAGGGGCATACCTCAAGGTGACACAGGCCATCTATAACAAACCCACAGCCGACATCAGACTGAACAGAGCAATTTTAAAAGCATTCCCCATGAGAATATGATGCCCACTCACCACATCTATTAACCATAGTTCTGGAAGTCCCAGCCAGAGCAATCAGACGAAAGAAAGAAAGGGCATCCAAGTCAGTAAAGAGGAGGTCAAACTGTCACTGATTTCCAATGATATAATTGTGTATCTAGACAACTCTAAAGGCTCATCTAAAGAGCTCCTAGATCTGATAAATTCACTTCAGTTTCAGGACACAAAACATCAATATACGCAAATCATTAGCACTGCTGTACACCAACAACAATCAAGCTGAGAATCAAATCAAGAACTTAATCCCTTTTACAACAACTGCAATATATATATATAAACACACACATATATATATACGTATTATATACATATGTATAAGTATTATACTATACCTGTTATATACATATGTATATGTATTATACATATTATAGACCTATGTATATGTATTATACTATACATATTATAGACCTATGTATATGTATTATACTATACATATTATAGACATATGTATATGTATTATACTATACATATTATATACATATGTATCTCTTAGGAACATCCAAAGCCAAGGAGGTGAAAGATCTCTTCAAGGAAAACTGCAAAACACTGCTGAAAGATATCATTGACCACAGAAACAAATAGATAACACATCTCATGCTAATGGATGGGTAGAATCAGTATTGTGAAAATGACCATACTCTCCAAAGCAATATACAGATTCAATGCAATTCTCATCAAAATACCATCATCATTCTTCATAAAACTAGAAAAAAATCCCAAAATTCATATAGAACCAAAACAAGAGCCTGCCTAGCCAAAGCAAGACCAAACAAAAATAATAAATCTGGATGTATCACATTACCCAACTTCAAACTATATTACAAGGCTATCCTTACCGAAACAACATGGTACTGGTATAAAAATAGGTACATAGACCAATGAAACAGAATAGAGAACCCAGAAATGAAACCAAACACTTAGCAGCCAACTGATCTTCAACAAAGCAAACAAAAACATAAAGTTTGGAAAAGACACCCTATTCAACAAATGGTAATGGAATATTTGGAAAGCCACATGAAGAATGAAACTGAATTCTCATCTCTCATCTTATACAAAAATCGACTCAAGATGGATCAAAGACTTAAATCTAATATCATAAACCATAAAATTTCTACAAGATAACATTGGAAAAAATATTGAAAACATTGTCTTGGTTCTTCATGACCAAGAAACCAAAACCAAACACAACAAAAACAAAGATAAATAGGTTGAACATAATCAGACTAAAAAGCTTATGCACAGCAAAAGGAAATAATCAGCAAACAGACAACACATAGAGTAGGAGAAAATCTTTGCAATCTATACATCTGTCAAAAACTCATATCCAGAATCCACAAGGAACTCAAACAAATCAGCAAGACAAAAAAAAATTCCATCAAAAAGTGGGCTAAAGACATGAATAGAAAATTCTTAAAAGAAGGTATACTAATGGCCAACAAATATATGAAAAAAATGCTCAGCATCACTAATTATCAGGGAAATGCAAAGTAAAAACACACTGAGATATCACCTTATTCTTGCAAGAATGGCCATACTTTAAAAATCAAAATATAATAGATACTGACATGGATGTGGTGAAAAGGGAACACTTTTGCATTAATGGTGGGAATGTAAACTAGTATAACCACTGTGGAAAACGGTATGGAGGTTCCTTAGAGAACTGAAAGTAGAACCTCCATTTGATTCAGCAATCCTGCTACTGGGTATCTACCTAGAGGAAAATATGTCATTATATGAAGAAGACATGCACATGCACGTTTACAGCAGCACAGTTTGCAATTGTAAAAATAGGAAACCAGTCTAAATACCCATCAACCAATGAATAGATAAAGAAAATGTGGCATGGAATACTACCCAGCCATAAAAAGAAATAAAATAATAGGCCGGGCATGGTGGCTTATGCCTGTAATCCCAGCACTTTGGGAGACCGAAGCAGGCAGATCATCTAAGGTCAGGAGTTCAAGACCAGCCCGGTCAACATGGTGAAACCCCATCTCTACTAAATATACAACAATTAGCTGGGCGTGGTGGCAGACACGTGTAACACCAGCTACTTGGGAGGCTGAGGGAGGAGAATTGCTTGAACCTGGGAGGCAGAGGTTGCCGTGAGCCAAGATTGTGCCATTGTGCTCCAGCTTGGGCAACAAGAGTGAGACTTTGGCTCCAAAAAAGAAAAGAAAAGAAAACATGAAATAATGGCATTTGCAGCAACCTGAATAGACTTGGAGATTATTATTCTAAGTGAAGTAACTCAGGAGTGGAAAATCAAACATTGCATGTTCTTACTTATAAATGGGAGCTAAGCTTTGAGGACACAAAATCCTAAGAATGATATAATGGACTTTGGGGACTTGAAAGGAAGGGTGGTAGGAGGGTGAAGAGACCACACATTCTGTACAGTGTACACTGCTTGGGTGATGGGTGCACCAAAATCTCAGAAACCATTACTAAATAACTTACCATGTAACCAAAAACCACCTCTTCCCCTAAAAACTATTAAAATAAAGACAATTTAACACCTTTCCATCACCACTTGATCAAATGAATAAGATATCAGTACGAAAAAAGAAGATTTAAAAAATAAAACAAATAAATATTTGCCATTTATAACCAGTTAACAAAATATATATTTTTTTCCATTGGTAAATGTTACCAAACATTTAACAAGATGGAATATATGATGAGTTATACATTGTCTCAATATACTTGAACTTTTTATATCATAGAAAGTACATTCTCTGATCACGAGCATATTAAGTTATTAATAAATAAAAATCAGATACTTAGAAAAACACAAGCTATCTGGGAAATAAACCATAAATCTCTGTACATTCTGTAACTAATGTTGTTTTAAAAATTCTTTATATTGGGGTATGTGTGTGTGTGTGTGTGTGTGTTTTGTTATTAGACTTACCATATGTCAAACAAATACGTTAATCTTTCACAGAACAAATTTTTCCTTGTATTTTTCTCTGTCCTTAATTTCTACTTTTATATTTGCTGTTGCCATTCTTCTTCCTTAAGTTTTAATGTAATCTGTTTTTGTAGCTTATCGTGGATGTTTAGATAATTGGTTTTGCATTATCTTTTTTAGGATCAATACACAAGACTATAAATATTTTTAATACTGCTATGTTTGCATCCCACAAGTTGTGATATTTAGTAGTATCATTATTTTTCAGTATGAAAGGTTTTCCAACTTCCCTGTGAATTTTTTCTTTGATTCAAGTACAACTTTAAGAGAATGCCTTGAAGGAACACAACGTCTGCATCTTTTAAGGAAAAAGACAATGATAAACAATTATAGTACAGTGTTACAGTTGGGGACTTTTGATACACGGTAATTATTGGTATTATTAAGTCAACTTTTCTGTAAGTCAGAAATTATGCCAAAATGAAAATTTTAAATTAAGTAAGGCTTTTACTCCATTACAAAAACACATCAGGAACTCAAGGATAATACAGCTTTAAAAAACGTATGTCAACATGTCATATTAAAAGATTAAGGAAGGAGGATTATACACTTAGCTCCACGGTTTTAGAAAAATACACTAAAAAATAAATATTTACTCCAAATTTTAATAATAATTCTTAGAAACCGTAAGATTGAAAGTTCTTGTTTGGATAGAGGGCATCTATGAGAAATATATTGTATATTATGTTTAAAGCAAAACATTAGAAAGATATCTTTTATTTTGGAAACTAGGATGCCTGTTATAATTAATTTTAAATGCAAAATTTGAGATGATTTTCAATAAAATAAGAGCAATAAAATTAGAAAATACATGAAAGAGTGAATGTCAAGCAGAAAGAATCTAGATTCTTCTATATTGAAGAAATCATAATGATATGGTTAAGATAAAAATAACTAGGCCAGGCATGGTGGCTCAAGCCTGTAATCCCAGCACTTTGGGAGGCTGAGGCAGGTGGATCATGAGGTCATGAGTTCAAGAGTAGCCTGGCCAAGATGGTGAAACCTCGTCTTTACTAAAAATACAAAAATTAGCCAGGCATGATGGTGGGTGCTTGTAATCCCAGCTACTCTGGATGCTGAGGCAGAGAACTGCTTGGACCCAGGAGGCAGAGGTTGCAGTGAGCTGAGATTGCGCCACTGCACTCCAGCCAGGGCGACAGAGCCAGGCTCTGTCTCAAAAAAAAAAAAAAAAAAAAAGAACTAATAAGAATGTATAGAACACGGTTAACTGTAGGGTCAGCATAAAACAAATAACATCTTTCTTACACATTATCAAAAGAAAAATGAAAATTATATAAGAAATTCATTTTACAGAGGAAATTTATGTCTACGTGCAAATTGCCTAGGAATAAATTAGCAATAAATACATTGGAATATGGAATATAATCTATTAAAATTTACTGAACTATGTAAAAGAAAAAAATTAGAGAATTGCTTTTAATGCGTGGCATAAGTCAATATTTAAAGACCTCAATTTTTTCCAGTCTGTCTCTCTCTCTTTTTTTTTTTTTTTGAGACAGGGTCTCACTGTTATCACCAGGCTAGCCTGCAGTGGCACCATCTCAGCTCACTGCAACCTCCACCTCCCGGGTTCAAGCGATTCTCCTGCCTCATCCTCCCAAGTAACTAGGACTACAGGCACATGCTACCACACCCAGCTAATTTTTGTATTTTTAGTAGAGACAGTGTTCCACCATTTGGCCAGGATTGTTTCAAACTTCTGACCTCAAGTGATCCACCTACCTCAGCCTCCCAAATTGCTGGGATCATAGGCATGAGCCTCCATGCCTGGCCTTTACTATTAATTCACAGCAATATCAGTCTGTTCCATCTAGGATACTTTTTGAAACCTAATAATTTCTTTCTAAAGTTTATATGGAAGACTAGATGGGTGGAAGTGGGAATTACAAAGAAACATTTAAAAACAGTAAAATGTCTTACCAATTTAAGGATCCCTGCCTATACTTATAAAAATATGATATTTATCTAAACATGATAATCATGTTAATTCAAACCAGACAATAAAGATGGAATAGCAAAATTAAATAATGAAAGAAGAAGACTAAATATATGTACTATAGTTCAGATTTTGTTAAATTTGGTTTTTTTTTTTTTTTTTTTTTTGAGATGGAGTCTCGCTCTGTCACCCAGGCTAGGGTGCAGTGGCGCGATCTCGGCTTACTGCAAGCTCCACCCCCCGGGTTCACGCCATTCTCCTCCCTCACCCTCCCGAGCAGCTGGGACTACAGGTGCCCGCCACATGCCTGGCTAATTTTTTGTATTTTTAGTAGAGATGGGGTTTCATGGTGTTAGCCAGGATGGTCTCGAACTCCTGACCTCGTGATCCACCCGTCTCGGCCTCCCAAAGTGCTGGGGATCATCAGGCGTGAGCCACTGTGCCCGGCCAAATTTGGTCTTTCAAATCAATGATATTATTCCATATTATTTATACCACACAGATGTAAATGCTGTATTATGCTGAAATATTTAAGCATTTGTTTTTGTGCCCCCAGTCAAATGATCACAGATCACATACATCTATGATATGTATATAATAGTGAAAATCCTACATCCCTGAGATAATTACTTGTTGATTTAATTTCTGCTATTTTCTGTTACTAGATATAGTGCATTTATGTTTTTAAATAGAATTCACCTTGTGTGTGTAGTGCATACACATGTGAGGTGTGCACACACACATGCACACATATGCCCTCATATGTGTGCATAAGCATACTCAGGTACACTTATTTTTGAGTTTATGCTAGCTTTGTATGAGTAATTTCTAGGTTTTTCATGTTTTGGTTTTGAATCAATTTATATATTAAGGAAATTATGCATTCTTTCTTTTCCTTTCTGAGCTATGAATTCTGGGCCCAGGGACTTTATTAGAGGAATTCTTTGATGAAGTTCTTTGATAACCTTCTCATTAATTATTTGTATGACAAATATTTTAGTATTGATTTCTTCTAGAGTCAGTTTTGATTATTTCAGACCACACATTTTAAAAAATGATTTGAGATTGGCACTTCATTTTTGGTTTATGTTATGTCATTATTATAATTCCTGTTTTTTCTCCTGATTTTCCATATTCTGCTTATATCATTGTACTTTTTGAGTAGCCAAATATATTTTAAAAAATATTCTCATGCCATGGAAGAAAGAACCTAAACACCTTTTGTGTGATCCATATCACTAGTTAGAATAAAGATCCAATAGACAATTTTAAATGCTATTAAGTTTTGATCAAATATTATTTCTCCACACCAAAATACCAAGTGAATGATGTGAAGTGTAAACCAACCATCTGCTATGTTTCATGTTACTGTCATACACTTGTTTCCTTCAGCATAATGTTAGCAAAAATTGTGTGTGCAGTCATCAGATAAATGTTCTGGGCATGATTTCCTTCCAGATGTAATTTTATGATCGTCCATTTTCCAATTTCCTATGAAATTCACTCATTTAGTAAGAATTTAGTGAATATCTTCTGTGCACACTGCTTTGTACTGAAATTGGTGATTTAAAAAGAAGTTAAAATGTGTTCTCTATTAATACTTTCTGGGAACATTCACTGTACATGTGCATCAAAGACATGCACATAGGAAGAATCTGCAACAATTCAGTTTATATACAATATGAACTATAAAAATGTGTGATACAGAAACTGTGTCTAAAATAACAAACTAGCCCTACAGGAAATAAATTAGAAAGACAATGAGAATCTGAACTTGAACTGGACATTGAATAATAAATAAATTTTAAGAGCCAACAGGAATAGAAAGACAATTGGAAAATTAGGTATATGAAAACAATATTTTTTGAAAACCTCTTTTCTGTTTTTATTCCATTAAAATTTTAGTATGTTGGCGCAAGATAAGTCTAAGAGATTACCATAGAATAGTAAATATGTGCTATAGACCTTAATGGTTTATCTAAATGCAGAAGTTTATTATATGGTTTAAGTCTCTATTGATTCAGAAAAAAATGCATTATTTTTATATTTACTTTCCCTGCTGAGTCCTTTGGCCTGCTTTTTAGAAATGTATATGGGTTATTCACATTATATCAACCACATGTATAGACAATTGAAGAAAGCTGTAAACAAGAAAAAATTGCTCTGATCCTCACGTAATTTATATTCTAGAAACAAAAGATACAATTTAATAAACAAGTCAGATAATATGCACTTTATGATAGGAGACATCATCCATGTCAAAGGTTCATAAACAATCCCCTGGATATGACCACGGCATGCCAATATATGTATTGTGGAAATATCATAATGTTGTAACTGAGCGAGTTGTAGAGAAACCCCACACTGTGAGACGAATTCAGGAGTCCTTTATTAGCCGGCAACCGAGAGACCGCTAGTGCTCAAAATTCTCTCGGCCCCGCAGAAGGGGCTAGATTTTCTTTTATACTTTGGTTTAGAAAGGGGAGGGGGAGCTTAGCTGAAGCAATCTTACAGAAGCAAAACAGGCAAAAAAGTTAAAAGGACAAATGGTTACAGGAAAACAAACAGTTCCAGGTGCAGGGGCTTTAAATCTATCATGAGGTGATAGACGTGGGGCCTTTGGGTGCTATCAACCGGACACAAATGCGGGGGCTTTGGGTCCTATCAACTGGGCAAATTCCTGGGAACTGTGGATATAGCTTGCCACAGTATCTTATCAGTTAATTGTGTTCTTTGATGTGCTAGGAGTCAGCCTGCACAAGTTAAGTCCTTGAGGAAGGGGGGTGGGTAAGAAGCTGCAAGGGGCTGCAAGTGAAGGAGCCAAACTGGAGTTTGTGTGGCTCTCTCAGCTAAGGGAGAGTCAATTCAGGTTAAAACAAGGTAGGATATCACAATAAGACCTTCCATGTGAAAAAGATTTGAAAGGAATCCTAGACTCAAATGAATATGTAAAAAGTTTTTATAGAATGTTAAGCAGGAAATGATTGTGATTTGAAATAACACAGGTGGGAATGGAAAGAGTAAATAGACCAAGGAAACATTTGAGAGAAACATACTTCCTGATGTTGTATTTATGCTGCAAGGGAACAGAGAAAAGGTATACATGAATATTTTTCAAATTTTTGGCTTAAAAATTTGTTAATCCAGTGCCTGATAACAGGGGGTATTAGTTAACACTAACTGCTTTGGTTGCCAGGTAAAGAAACTCTACTTTGTCAGGAAAAGGCAGGAGTCAATGAGCTATGATCCACGGCCAAATTGGTCTTGCCATCTGTTTTTGTAAATCAAGTTTAATTGCAACACAGCCATATCCGACACTGGAGCACCCAAACCTTATGTTCCATAAAACCTAAAATATTTGCAATCTAGCCCTATACAGAAGATGCTTACTGACCTTGGGCTAAAACGGAACAGTAAAATTCATCAGTGTTCAGTGTGTTTTCAGGTGTTCAGACAGTGTTATCCGGACTCTGCCTCTGCATCTTTCAGTTCTGCCTCAACATCAGCTCCTGCTTCAGTAGGCTCAGAAGGTGCTTCATGAGACAGCAACATTACCCTATCCATTTAGAATCCAGAGGGAGTAAACTTTGTCCAAAAATTTTAGCTAAGTTCATGGAAGTCACCGTCCGTACTGAGGTCTGGATTTCATGGCTTCTATGGAGTTATAACTGGAATAAAGTCATTTGGACTGAGGATTTGGAGTCTCCAAAGGAAAATCATGGTACTATTATTACCCACACCTGATGTCCAGCATATTGGGAACATAGGAGAAGCATAAGGTCTTGAAAGAGAAAAAAATATTTAATTTTAGTCATAATGAGTTAAAAAGATACAGTAATTAAATAAATGAATACTCATGCAGAACATATGAGCTAGATAAAGTGTTGATCTTTGGAGAATTTTATCTATATTGAGTCTATTGTCTCTCACAATGCTGCTGTGAAATACATGTCTCTATGTTTCAGATGAGAAAATTGAGGGAAACTGAAGATATTCAGAAATAATAGCAACCAACTAATGCTATTTATTTACTATTTGCTGAATAATTTCCTAAATAAATTTTTAAAGTAATTATCTTTCCCGGCAATGCATAATTATTGAGAAGTCACTGTTATAAGCATCAAATGCCTAGCTATGTACAAAAAGACAAAGTTTCTGCCGTCTGGGAAATCATGCTACTATGACATAATAGTAAGCAGGTAGAAAAAGTTGGCTTTCAGTACTTAAATGCCATCAGCAAAGTATGACGGGAGGCCTTCATTTTAAATGAATGCTGTATGTTTAGCCCAACTCCCTCTAAACATAACTGATATATGAATTGATATCGTACTAGATATTTCTGTTTTTGAGTCTCAGCATAATTTTGAGTGGAGAAAAAATATACATATATCTTTATCTGCGGTGAGATGCTCCTTCTATGTAAAGAAAATTGAAATAGAATTGTGTTTTTTCAGAAAAGCAAGATTAAATTTCTTTTGTTTAATACATGTAAATTATTTACTTATTGAAAGTAGGTAAGGGGAAGATCATGATCACAGTTAATGATTATTGAGTCCTTGAAAAATACCAAATAGTCTTCACTTAAATCATCTTTAGATTAACTGGAATTATTATAAACCTATTTTACCAGCATAGAAATTCTTGTGGTCAGCTGGTTGTTAATGCACCATACGCCGTATAGTCAGGATTTGAAGCCAGTGAGATACAGCTAGAGCAGCGTGCTTCTACTCACTACACCATGATGCCTCGATAGAACCCCATGGTTTTCATTGGTGCTGCTTGTTCTCTTGACTTTGCAGTTGACTCAGAGAAGTAGAAAGGAAATTGCAGCCCCTTTCCTGATAATATCAGGGATAGGAAAGTGACTGCAAACATTGAACACAATTTTAAGAGTAAGAAATGCTTGGACTCACTGTTTCCTGAATCGCATAGTGCAGAATATGAATTCAGGCAGTGGCTGACTTTGTCCTCCAACTGTATAAACAAGGCAGTAGACTCCAGGAGGGAATCTGAGATAAGTTTTTTAATTTGTTTTAGTTATTAGTTTTGTAACCTGTGACACCTGGAGGTGCAGTTTCTGTGGTCCTCTTTAACTCTAAACGGATTATGGAGCAAGTTGATAAATAGTCCATCACCTAGAAAACAGTTATGAAGAACAGGCCTCAAAAAACAACTTCATTGATGTCTATGTTTTTGGAAAGGAAATTCTCCCTTATGCTTTTCACAGTTATAGAAATCTCAGGCACAAAAAAGCCTTTTCATAAGTATTAGCACATACATTTTTTTTAAAATAATGAGAATGTTTTAAATGTCACAGAGAAAATATAAGGAGACATAATAGTTACATTTCAATAATACACTTAGGTACAAAGTAGTAAAAATTGTATGTTGTAATAGATGGGAATCGTATGTTGTAATGGATGGGAAATAGTAATTTGGTTCACAGTATTTGGAGCATGTTCATTAATCTAGATTAATACATTGTCTATTTAATTTAGGTAGAAATAACATTTTTATTTTATAATTATATAAGAACATAGCTATTTTTCAAATTTATACATTATTTCCTTAGAATCTGAAACTAAAATTTGGTTTTAACTGTACTGTCACCTTAGTTTTTCTTTTCGGAGATATGTAGTTGAGGTCAGCTTAGTAATATCCAGAATTTACACGTGTAAAATTTAGCAGGATTTTAAGATATACCGATATTGTCAAGAAAGTATTAAATAAATCATAAATTAATGACAATGATAAAATAATACTAACAATAATCATGGAAAACATTGATCTTATTATCCTTGAAATACCAAAGAATTGGCACAACGATGGGATTTTTTCAGATTAAATGATCTAAATAATTGCTTCAGTCTTCTATTATACTTTCCCAAACTAGATTCTTAGGACTTTATGATATGTGGTAGTTAAGAGTAAACAGAATGGAAGAAATAACATCCAGTAAGTTGTTTGCTTAACGTACTTATCACAGTTCTCACTTATAAGCTAATTTAAGCAATCTTTTTTAGGTATGCTTGTTCTAAGCTAAACCTAACATGGTTTTATTTTCTGATCTCAAAGAAGATAAATCTTAATTCTACTGAAGATATTGTTATCAATATCACTGTCTCATAAGCTTGCTAATATTTAGATATTGTGATACATACATACATACATACTTGATAAAATATAGGAGTAGACATACCTAGAAATAGATCTACCTTTTTTAATGAGGCTTTAGCTCATGGCAACTTGTGCACAAAGAAAGCATGACTGTAGTATCCATAGTAATAATATACAGGAGTAATCCTACTTCATTGAAGTACATTTATGAAAGGATAGCATTGTACCACAATAAAGGTCATAAATTATAATGATACTGGTGAATGGATTTGTTAGAGAAAATAAGTAAAATGGTATTCAATATGTGAGAATCATTTAACACTCATAATTTTATTTTTTTCATAACTTCTATGAAACTTTCTATTTTTTTTTTTTCTGGGATTTGACTTCTCCATTTGGCGAGCTGTCATTTTGACAGGGGCTAACACCAAAGATCATCTTTCTGGAGGGCCATTTTACTAGAAAGCTTGAAGACAGCTGTGGTGGGATTTGGTTTATATTAAACCCAGTTTAGAGGAGAATGCAAAGTCCCAGGTATACTGTTAAAGCAGGGCATTTCAAAGTAACATCTTACTTGGTTGCCACTGTGAACTGCTATCCTCCACTTCAATCCTGCCTGCAATCCTCCACTTCAAGGTCTGTTCCAGGAAACCTGTGTAACACAGTTATGCATAGAGTGGTCTTAGGAAGCTGACTGTAACATGAAAATTTAGAGTTGGATCTTTTGCTGACGTATTGAATATTCGTAAGAGCATATGATACATTTGTCTGTCATAAACATGTCATTTCAAAAAACCCTCAAAGTTGCCTTGTAGAACATCATTTTAAAACTAGTGTGTAGGAATATTTCATATCAGTTATTCAGTCTTCTTAATATCTGAACCCAAATTAATCTTCCATTCTGCTTTTATTTATAATGATTTATTGTCAGATTCAATAATTTATATTTTCATTTATTCTAAGGTAGGAAATACCAGCATAAAAACAAATTATTTGAAACAAATCACGTTGTTGTCCCATTTTACCATTACTCACATGTAGAAGATATTGTTTTTAACAAAAACAATAAGAGAAACAGAAACTACCATTTATTAACTGATGCTTACTGGAAGCTCTAGAAGGATCTTCTTATTTAACTTTCAATCAAGTTTTTCATGGACATTTTTGTTATTGAGAAATAATTTTAATTTATCAAATCCTCACAGCAAATTATAGGTGCCATTATGAACAGATTTGTTTTAAAAAACCTGATTCATAGAAAAGGTTAATGATATGGTTTGGATCTTTGACCCCATCAAATCTCATGTCGAATTGCAATCCCCAGTGCTGGAAGTGGGGCCTGGTGGGAGGTGATTAAATTATGGAGGTGGAGTTCTCGTGAATGCTATAGCACCATTCCTTTGGTGCTGTCTTGTGGTTGAGTTTTCATGACATTTGGTTGTTTAAAAGTTTGTGGCACCTTTCTCATCTCTCTCTTGCTCTTCCTGCAGCCATGTGAAGGGCTGTTCCCCCTTTGCCTTCTGCCATGATTGTAAATTTCCTGAGGCCTCCCCAAAAGCTGAGCAGATGTCAGCATCATGCTTCCTTAACAGCCAATGGAATTACGAGTCAATTAAATCTACTTTCCTTATAAATTACCAGTCTGCAGTTTTTCTTCATAGCAGTGAGGAAATGAACTAATTCAGCTAGTAAATGACAAATGCCATAAAAATAGCAAATAGCACAAGAAGATATCCAACCAAGACTAGGGGACTCCAGAACCTAAGGATTTCTGAAAGCATAGGTTTTTAAGAGTGTGAAGAAACTAAGCCTGGGACACATTTAGGAACTCAATTACGGAAGAAATAAAAATCATATATAGACTTTAAATTTAGAAGAGGAGGAGGAGAGGAGAAAGATGACAAAGAGGAGGAGGAGGAAGAAGACATTCTGGCTTAGCACATTTACTCCAGTCTATAGGGAAAGCTCAGTTATACCCGTTCTCCACTAACCCTAACGGGAGCTCTAATGTTCATAAGGGGCTTTCTCAAGGACTCAAATAAATCCTCAGGGATACAAAATAGGGTGGGATACCAAGCAGTAGAGTTGTGTGTGTGTGTGTGTGTGTGTGTGTGTTAGACAAATAGATGAAAAATTTTATTTTGAGACATAATCATTTCGTTTGGAGCCTCTCTCTTTTTCTCTCGATTTTCTCTTTCCCTCTTTCTTTTTCTTTCTCACTTTCCCTTTGCAATACTAGTGAAGTAAGGCAAAATGAAATGAGCATGGGATCTTTCTCTAGCTTGATAGATCGTTTGTTATTATTTGTTTCTTCATTACAAACTGCCCTGTTAAACTTTCATGGCTTAAAACAAAATACTATATCTTGTTCCTGAAACTGAACTTTGGGCAGGGCCCAGTGTGAAGGTCTCATCTCTGTCTATGTCAATCAGGTCAGCTGAGGAAATTCAACTGGGGCTACAGGTACAATTTTCAAGACAGCTCACAGATGTCACCAATTATTAAGAGAAATTGAAAAGGCTTTTAAAAATGGCTTGTCTCTAGCTTCATCCATGTCCCTACAGCAAACTATCACAAGGACAAAAAACCAAACACCACTTGTTCTCACTCATAGGTGTGAATTGAACAATGAGAACATTTGGACCCAGGAAGGGGAACATTACACACCGGGGCCTGTTTTGGGGTGGGGGGAGGGGGGAGGGATAACATTAGGAGATATATCCAATGTAAGTGACAAGTTAATGGGTGCAGCACACCAACATGGCACATGTATACATATGTAATAAACCTGCATGTTGTGCACATGTACCCTAGAACTTAAAGTATAATAAAAAAAATGGCTTGTCTCTACCATCCTAGGATTCTTAACACTGTGGATGATCTCCTTTTCTAAAGAAATTTTTTCCTTTTTGATTTATTGAATGTTTTATTCTAATTTCTCTACCTCTTTGACTGCGTCTCTCTCTCTACTTGTACACAGTTGTCTTTCAAGGCAAGGTCATGGTTTTGATGTCTTATATTCCACCAAGAAAACAAAAAGTGGTGGCTTCAATAATTGCCTTTAGTCACAGGAGCCTGAGTCCTGGACTCAGACTTCCTGGAATTGAATCTCTCTCTCCAGGTACTCGGTGTCTCCATACCTCAGTTTTCTTATAGGTAAAAATCTGGTGTATTAGTCAGGTTTCTCTAGGGTGACAGGACTAATAGGATAGATGTAGATATGAAAGGGAGTTTATTAAGGAATATTGACTCATATGATCACAAGGTGAAGTCCCACAAAAGGCTGTCTGTAAGCTGAGGAGCAAGGAAGCCAGACCGAGTCCCAAAACCTCCAAAGTAGGGAAGCAGCGCAATCTTCAGTCTGTAGCCAAAGGCCCCTGACAAGCCACTGGAGTAAGTCCAAGAGTCCAAAAGCTGAAGAACTTGGAATCTGATGTCCAAGGGCAGGAGGTATCCAGCACAAGAGAAAGGTGGAGGCCAAAAATCTCAGGGAGTCAAATCTTTCCACGTTCCTCTGCCTATTTTTATCCTAGCTGCACTGGAAGCTGTGTAGGTGTTGCCCACCCAGATTAAGGGTGGATCTGCCTCTCCTAGCCCATTGACTCAAACATTAATCTCCCTTGGCAACACCTTCACAGACACACCCAGGAACAATAATTTTCATTCTTCAATACGATCAAGTTCATACTCAATATTAACCACCACATTTAGGAAATTATACTGCCTTGCTCATAGGGAAATTATAAGGATTAAAATGTGAAAATAGGCTTAAAACATCTGGCACATTATATATTAAGCACTTATTAACATGGGCTGTTTACTTCGGCCCTGACCTGAACGACTCTTCTCAACCATTTTTCTTGTTCCTGTTCTTCTTGCTCAATTTAATATTTTCTCCTGATTTCCAGAGAGTAATTAGTAGTTAAAAATAAAGACTTAGTGATTAAAAGTCAATATCACATTTGAAGAAGAGTACCATTTAAGAAACGAGAAGACAATGTAGGCCTGGAGGCAGGAATATTTAATTGATGGCTGCTGTGGTAATTTGGGCATGAAATGTGGACAGCCTGAGCTAAGGAAATGGTGATAGGCATGATAGAGAGCTTTTGGAAACAGAGCGCATATACGACTGACTGTATGTATAAGTAGCATGGTTTATAGTGATTGAAATACTGGATGAATTGTTTGGCAACTCATTAATACAGAGAATAGAGATTGGTGACTGGTAATGAGTGTTACAATAAAAGCAGTGATAAGTTCAGTTTTGGATATCCTCATGGCAAGCTGTATTTAAGAAATTCAATTAGAGCTACACAATGCATATATGTATATACATATACTGGTCTTAAACTCAAAAAGGAGATGTGTGATCTGTAGATACACATTTACTGGCTATTAGCCCATGAATACGCATAAGATCACTTAAGGAGAGTTTGGAGGGTAAGAAGAAAATTGAGCCCAGAAGAGAATGCTATGTGACACTAACTGAAAATGATGTATGGAAGAATGACATAAAGAAGAAGAGTCTACAAAAGTAATTGAGAAAGGATGCTCAGAAATGTAAAAAAAAATCTTGAGACACTAGTGTCACAGGAGCTATGTATGACTGCATTTTAAGAGTGAAAATATGAAGCAATCTAACAGTAGTATATACCATAAAGAGAAGACTCCTACTTGAATTTGTTCCTGAGATTTAGCAAACTAGAGGACACTGGAAATTTCCAAATGGCACTTTTCACTTGAATAGTTGAATTGGAAGCCATACTACCATGAGTTTTAAGACAGTGGGAATAGAAATGTGAAATGGGAAGAGGAAAATACAATTTGGAACATTGCTGTGAAGGAGAACAATGGTGTAGCTGTAGTAGGTTGCAGGTATGTAAAGATTAAATAAAAATTGTTATGTGTGTTCATTTGTTTTCTGAGCTCATGGAAATGTAGAGATGCTTACTTTGGACAGGAAAGAAATAGAGTGGGAAATTTGGAGTCCCAGATAGGGTAGTGGATGATCTATGAAGCAAAATCCATGATAATGGAAGAGATGGGAAAACATGCCTCCCCATTTTTTCCTGTGAAAGACTGAACATTAGATTTGGGAAAAATGTGACACATCCCTGGAAATGAAAGAGGATAGAACATAAAGATCAATACAAATCCAGATGGATGTACAGATTGAGACAAGGAGAAAGAGAGAAATGAAGACCTCCCTTCTGATTTACCACTCATATGACGACTACTATCCTCCTCCTGTTCCTTTATGGTCTTTTTCTTCTCTTGTTTTACTCCTCCTCTTATTATTCTTTTAAACAAGCATAAAATATTTGGCATTGAAACACAGCACATTTCCAAGAACACAAAATTATAATTGGATTTTGGATTTCCACACTGCAAAATAAAATAATGTTATATTATTTTTGAGATATCAGTAGAGAAAATATTATAATGAATCAAAGACTGTGCTGAAGAAACCTTTGGCAGAAAGAAATTGAAAACATATATTTTCTTGGATACATAATATTTTCTTCAATTATATAAAAGACAAAAAATAAACCAAAAAGACAAAACCCGGTACCTATTGTCTCCATTTGGCCATAGCCAGGTTTATACCACAGTGCCTAACCCCCATCACCTGGGAATCTGACACCTGCATTCTTGATTGAAATGATTACCTATAGCATCCTCATTCTTTATTTTTGGAGGTTATTATGAATATTCATTTTTTAGTAAAAACTTGCAACTATCATTTGTTTGATAATTGAGCAACTATTTCAATCTTTTGTTAGAACTCTGCTGTTTTGAGGTTTTATTCTGAAAATAAAATGACCTGGAATGTTTTCATTTTAGTTTGGATGGGAAAAAACCAAGTGAATACCATGGTAAATATGTTCATTGCGATTCTAAATTACCTAATTTTAATCCCATATATTCTGAGGATAGTAAAAGAAAAGCACTGATGAAAAACAATTGTAAGACATTTTACACACCATTAAGAAATAAATAAATTACTTTAGGGCCCATGTAATACTCTTTTGGAATTTTGTTTTATCTGAATAAGTTTCAGGCCAAGTCTCTTTAGTTAACGTCATTATCTTTAATTCTGCATTAAAGAGAATTACACTGATATTTTTTACATTTGTGGTCTTTTTTCTCCACTCTTTGTGAATGCTATTTTTAACTTTTGCTACTTCTACACTCTGAAAGTCCAGAAAGAACATAACTTTGCATGAAGGCAAACAAACTTTATGCATCTTCTGGGCCACCTCTCCCAGAAGGGTGATTCAGTAAATTCATCCATTGCACCAAATGTTAGACCTCTATTTAGGCAACTGTTAGCAGAACAAATAAAATGCATTTCATTATTCCATATAATGCTAGATATTAACAAACTATATTATGTTTGTAGAACTCTCTATCTGAAGGCAGCTAATATATGTATAAAATGTGTTAAATATTATCTAGGGCTACTAAATGAGATGTTTAATGTTCTTTTGTAGATATCATGATTCATCAAATTATTTGGTTATTTTTACTGTGGGAAATACTTTAAATATGTATTCATAAAATTTTTTCAAAGATTTTTCAGGATTAAATAATCACTTCAAATTAGAATGAGATGTTTTGAGAGTACTATGAATTGAATCAATATTCATTTCAATCACTTTCTAATACAATTTTATTTAATAAAAATGTGGTAAACTAAAAACAAATGAACAAAACAAATTATTAATAGATACATAGATGAACACATACATACATACATACATAGATAATTACCATTTTCAGATTCCTTTGCAGATGGACTCCCATACAGCTGTGGTTCCTCTAAGTAGTTATAACTACATTGAATCAGAGGAAGGAAGCGAGCAATCAGAGGAAGCAACTATATTGAGGAGTGTTGGCTTCTTTAGAAAGCAGGCAGCACAGTTTCAGTGGGTATTCAGGTCTTGTTTTCAGGTCTAGTGGAAGTCCTAGCATGTAATTATTAAAATCCTTAGTGCTTAGAACTATAAAAAATAGTGTTGGGGCTTTCATTTAAAGATAACTAAATATGATTGAGCTTTTTCTTAACTTCTGTTGTTGCTGTCCTTCTTGGAGATTCTCCCAGCTCTCTAAGACTCTAATAAATCTTTCTATTTAAGTGAAACACACAGATTAGTAATGAAAGGGACACTGGTATAGGTTAAAAACTACACTTGCATAGAAAGAGTGCCCCAATTTGGTACCTGGCGATACGGGAATGGAGCAGAGGAAGGCCAGCTCCTAGAAGGAAAGGAAGAATTAAGTAGGTGCGGAGAGAGAAAGAGCAAGAACCTGAGAGAAAGCCTGGGAGGAAGCTGTGGGGAGTGAGTGTAATAGCAAGAGTCCCAGAAATGTCAATGAATCTTTCCAAATACTTAACATTAACGGTGCTATTCATGAAAGTACGCTGCCTTGAAATGCAGTATCCCATGCAATTAGGTCTTACTGTAGCAGCCGCAGATACCAGCTACATCACTTCTATTGTCCATTACCACCTATCATGATTAACATTGAGTGTCAATTTGATTGGATTGAAGGATATGAAGTATTGTTCCTGGGTGTGTCTGTGAGGGTATTGCCAAAGGAGATTAACATTTTAGTCAGTGGACTGGGAAAGGCAGATTCACCCTCAGTCTGGGTGGGCATCACCTAATCAGCTGCCAGTGTGGCCAGAATAAAAGCAGACAGAAGAACCTGGAGAAACTAGACTGGCTTAGTTTCCCAGCCTCCATCTTTCTCCCTGCTGGATCCTTCCTGTCCTCGAATATCGGACTCCAAGTTATTCGGCTTTGGGACTCTTGGACTTTCAACCACAGACTGAAGGCTGCACTGTCAGCTTTTTAAAGAGAATGTGGGTGGAAGGGAGAAATAATTGCATTGATGATGTTTTTGCAGGCTATCATGTGATAATTTTACTTAGCAGCTGCTCTCAAAATATTGTATGATGTTAGAAATAATGGGTCATGTATATTCCTAGATCAAGAAATTCATTCCAATATATGTTATCAAAGATGATTCCATCTTGAATTTGAACAGCAGACCAGGGACACTGGCTTCCTTATTATTGGAAATAAATGGGAATGTAGAAAAATATTAATATGTTTCTAAAATGTAAGTATATAATTTTTCCAAGAATATACATAAATGTATATGAATAAATGCAATTAACAAAACACATATTTTCATATATATTTGCATATTACAATACATATATAAGCTTATTTCTAGTTAACATAGTATAGAGCAATTACATTTTAAAGTTTTAATTCTATGATTAGATTCATTTAACAAAACTATAACGCTAATGCTGATGCTGCTGATAAACGCTATTTAAGTTGACTTAAGCATGTGAGGAGAGAAATAAATTAGATTTTTGGCAAGAATTGCTCTCTGTTTCCTAACAACAGCTTGTTCAGTTTAATTCCTAACAAGGTCATCATCCAATCCTCTGTAAATTTGAAATTTAACTTTTAAGAGTCAGGAACAGATGTGATGTGTTAATTGCAAACTTGCTTGTTTTGTGAGTTGATAGTCTAACGTTGAATTGTTTATTCATCTATTAACAATTTAACTAAATGGAGATCATTATTTTTATTTTTCACTTGGTCAGTTACAAATTATTATTATTTTTTTTTGAAATGGACAGAGTCTCATTCTGTTGCCCAGGCTGGGGTGGAGTGGCACGATCTCGGCTTACTGCAACCTCTGCCTCCCGGGTTCAAGGGATTCCTGTCTCAGCCTCCCAAGTAGTTGGGATTACAGGTGCCTGCTACCACACCTGGCTAATTTTTGTATTTTTAGTAGAGATGGGGTTTCACCATGTTGGCCATGCTGGTCTCAAATTCCTGACCTCAGGAGATACACCCGCCTTGGCCTCCCAAAGTGCTGGGATTACAGGCGTGAGCCACCGCGGCCAGCCAGTTAAAACTTCTTACTTCCCTGTTCCTACGAGGTAGTGTTTATTATGCTATGAGATAACCTCCATGGGGCTGTGTGAAAAGCAATTTAAACACCAGGGAGGGATCAAATTTTATCCTTTCTTCAGCTCCAATGTCTCACACAGTTTTATTAATAAGAAGCAATCATCAACATAAAAAGGCAGGCTGATCAGAGGTCCCCTCCTGTTCTTTGTCTTCCTCTTTGTCTTGTCTCACCTCCACTTCTTTGTCTTCATTCCTTTAGTGATTCCCTAAGGTCCACAAAGAACACAAGAGGCAGCAGTGAAAGCTGTGCTAAGTGACAATGTGGCCAAGACATAAGCAGAGTAGATGCTCATAGAAGGCACCAATTCAAGAGGAAGCCCGCTGCTCATAGTGATACTCACTTCCCTGCCCACGTTTCTGTACACTTGGGCAGTGCAGCACCTCTTCTATAGTGTCTCTTATTTTTCACTTCTTGACACACGGTTGCATTGTTGTTGTTGTTGTTGCTGCTGTTTTGACAACAGGTTTAACCTTGGGACTTGCTTCTAAATGTAAGCAGCAGTGATTTGTGAAGTGTGACAAACTGGGACTCAATTCTCCATGTTGTCTTCTTAGTTATGACCTTGAAAGCTTTTTTCCACATGGATCTTCAAATAGATACAGTGAGTAAAGTCTTCTAGTAACTTGCATGGCCATGTAAAAGAGAAATAACCTTTCACTGGATTAAACCAGTGATAATATGGGAAAGCTATAAGAAGTATCCTAGGTGAAAAGTGTATATTCATGTCAGACATGAAATAAATGCTCAATAAATGTGTTTTCTCACTCATAATCCAAGCAACATATTTCATTTCAAAGCAAGAGAGGACTTTAGATAGCAATTCTAGCTCTTAAACTTTTGTTTCCTATATAAAATGGGAAAGATCAATTTTTAAAATTCTATTTTTAATAACTTTCAGGAATAAATATCAATATTTTGTGAACATTCTGTTCTAATGTTAAAACACTGACAGAAACTATGATGCTTAGCTTCAATTCCATTTGATTTTATTTAAGCTGCTGCATTTCAAAAAGCAAAACTTGAATTTTCCATGCACTGAATTCTGTTGAATCCACGATAATTAAATGATGTGTAGGCTCCGTATTTAGGCATTATAAGTAATCTGGAGATAATTTAAAGTATACAGGAGCATACTCATAGGTTATATGCAAATATTGCAGCATTTTATATAAGATGTTTGGACATTTGCCAGTCTTGTTATCTGATGAGGGTCCTGGAATCAATCACCCATGAACACTGAAGGTCAGCTGTAGTTTTTTTGCCTATAACACACACACACACACACACACACACACACACACACACACACACCATAGTTAAGGCATGCTCATCCTTAAAACTTCAGTTCAAACATTAAATTTTTTCTTATTCGGATCACCATCGTGTCTCAATTTAGACAGCCTCTCTCTCTCCACTGTCCATAATGACCTGTCATGTATTCCTTCTAGTATTTGTCACGTATCATAGTACTCATTGCTTTTATTTTTTTTTTAAACGAGGCTGTTTGCTCCTCTGAGCAGCCTCAATGACTCATTCATTACTGTATTCCCATTGCCTAACACATATCTGACAAATACTAAAAGCACAATAGATGCCAGTTAAATGAACGGTAAATATAAATTAATATAAATAAATAAATTTTTCTTAAATTATCTGTTGCTTCTCAAGTTTCCTTTTCAGATTATCAATTTATTTAACAAATATTTCTTGAATGTTTACTATCTATAAAACGTGGAGCAAGAGAATGTAAAACTTTTTTGGAATAAAATTAATTTATCGTATGTAAGTTTAAATTAGTAATTAAGTAAATTATATTAATTTATTTTTATATTCTATCAATTAGCATTTGTTGGGTATTTCCGTGTGTGGTATCCTTTTTTAAATTGAAAAAAAGAAAACAATGCTCCAATTAGAACATAGAAGGCCTTGTGATACTCAATAAACTGAATACTATTGGAATTCACAATGGTCAATAAAGGAATTCCTGTGTCTTTAGTTATGGTCTAGGGCTATGCTGGTGTGTTAATGCTTATAATCAAATACTGTGCAGCCTTTAAATATAGAGGGTGTGTCCCTATGGTTTACGTCACACTTTTGATGGAACAAAATTAATCAGGGACACTTGGATTCTATTCTTGTGCTTTGCAGTGTTGGCAGCCTTCCGAGATTGGACAGATAATGTTCTCATTAAGCTGGTGGATGAGATTATCTTCCAAGCCATTGATAAAGTGTATGACAATAGTGGGCCTGAGAACTGACCCCAGTGGGACAGCTCTCAATATGCGACCCTAGTTTGTCCCATAATCATTGATCATCACCTATGGGTATGACCTTTACACCAGTTATACATTGACCTTACAAAATATTCCAAATTTCTTGGTGAAAAATGTCATATGAGTCTGTATCAGAGGACTTACTAGGATCCAGATCTATTAAAAGTCTTGCCTTTTTTTTAACCATCATTATCACAAAAATATTACATTGTTCTGGGGTGACTTTCATAAAATCATATTAAGCTATGGTTGACACCGGTGGTCTTTAAAACTATTTGGTAGCTAATAATTTTATGATTATATGTAGTAGCAATCCAAATATTAAAATTCGGTAGACTAATCTTTACTTTTGTTTTTTTCCTTTTCGTTAGAGACAGTGTTTTGCTCTGTAGCCCAGGCTGGAGTGCAGTGGTGTGATCCTAGCTCACTGTAACCTCTAACTGCTGGGCTCAAGTGATCCTCCACCTTATCCTCTCGAGTAGCTGTGATTATAGGTATGAGCTGCTGAGATTGGCTATTTTTTTTTTTTTGTAGAAGTGCGGTCTATTTTGCCCAGACTCGTCAATTTTTTAAATTATATTATTTTAAATTCTGTACTTTATTTTTCTATTGTGACATGTCCATCCCATATCCTCATACTTCCTAAACCTCGTTTTATCCACCTGCCTTTGCCTATTGTTCCTTTCTCAATGTTGCCCCTGTGCTGGATCATAATTACCTCAGTCCTGCTCTCATCAAAATCACCTGATTTGTGTGTGTTCCGTTATTCACATATTAACTTCCCTTTGAAATGCTTGTTATTTTGAGAATAAAAACAATTCTACATCCAAAGTGCCTAGCAAAGAGACCAGAATAGTCTGGGCACTTAATCAGTAAATACATCCTGTACGGTTTTATTCTTAGACTTTTCCTAGAATATCACTTTTTTTTTGCCTTTCCCCAAAACACTATGTCTGGTTGATAATGTGCTCCCCAGGAATTCATAGTAACAGAAAGAAAGCTTTTGCACATTCTTTGCTCACTGCAAGTGGCCAGATGCAGTTATTTCATCCTCTTCTTCAGTTTATCTTGACAGAATTTGCTTTCTGTCCATTAATAGTCATTTACTGTGCTCCCCCAGACATTCTTCCTTTTTCCTCAGTGATTGCAGCACCTGGTCTACATTTTCACCCTCTGCCTTGCCTTCTGCAAAGTTTATGACTATATGGTATAATTCAATCACTTCACAGTTTTTCCACCTCCATGACTCCAGTAATTTAATTTTTACCAGCCATAAGCATAACCATATAACCCTCCAAGTTCACAGACACTGAAATGTTCTATTTTCTCATAGGTGACATGCTCTTACTTTGCATCTGACCATGCTTATCTAAGTATTACTACATTTAGAAAGTAATTTTGGAGATACTCTTAACATGAAGAGTGTTCAAAAGGGCTTCAACGATCATTTTGCAATTAGACAAGCTGCAGTGGGAAGATGATTTGACTGGAAGGACCTTAACGACAGTTCAAATGCCAGTGAGAGCTTTAAAACTGCCTTCAGATAGCGTTTTTTGACTCCTTATCTAACTCCCATCCTAATCTCTACACCCAGTGATTGCAAACTTATTTCCCTGAAATTTAATTCAATCTCACACATATTTATTGAGCATATTTTATTTATGAGAAATAGTTCTAGGAACTTGGTATAAATCAGTGAGCAAACAGATAAAGCTGCCTTCCATTTTGCCACTTAGATCCTTTGCTTGAATTCTCTCGCAAATGTATCCTATTGTCTTGTATATATTATTGATAATTTCATGAGATTTCTGTGCTCAACAGAATCTTACATCTAGACAAATTATTTTCTAGTTTATGTAAAGATTTAAATCTGTTTTCTGTGTGTGGACAGGTTAAACAAGATAATGTTTGGGGTGCCTTGGATGATGACTAACATGTAGTAAGCATGATGCCTGTAATCCCAGCACTTTGGCAGGCCGAGGTGGGAAGACTGCTTGAGGCCAAGTGAGACCAGTGGCCAACATAGTGAGACTGCCTTTCTACATTAAAAAAAAGAAAAATTTTCCTTACCATGACTAGCATTGGTATTTTAGAGATTGCGGTAAAAGTACTGCATTTAAAATTATAAGTGCTCAGCCAGGCATGGTGGCTCACGGCTGTAATCCCAGCACTTTGGGAGGCCAAGGCAGGCAGATCACAAGGTCAGGGGTTCAAGACCAGCCTGACCAACATGGTGCATCGCTACTAAAAATGCAAAAATTAGCCAGGCGTGGTGATGTGTGTCTGTAATTCCTGCTACTCAGGAGGCTGAGGAGGATAATCGCTTGAACCTGGGAGGTGGAGGTTGCAGTGAGCCGAGATCGTGCCACTGCACTCCAGCCTGAGTGACAAAGTGAGACTCTGTCTCAAAAAAAAAAAAAAATTATAAGAGCTCAATGAAGTGTAAATATTTGTTTTACAATACTTTCGCATGGTACTTCCCTACTGAATAATAAGCTCCCTGGAGTCAAGGATTGTCTCTCTCATCCAATCTCTGTTTAATTTGTGTGATTTCCTATGTTGATGACACATCATTGACATTCTAAGTGTTATTTGCTATATTAAATTTAGTTAAAACACTATAATTTCATCTTAATTAACTGCTAGGTTTTTCTTTATTCTGAGTTTTCCAAAATATTTTTTAACACCTACCATTTTCAGTATAAAGAAAAAACCCCAAGGAACTAAATTATAAGATATTGTGAATCTAAATATTACTAGGTTTAGAAAAATGTCAAATTTCACTCTTCTATTAAGAAAGTTGCATTTGATTTTCTAATTATAATTGAGATTTACTTGGAGGATAGACAAATTATGATACATATGAAAGATTTAGCTCTGCTTATTGAAATGAAATGTGGAGCATCTTATTGTCTAATCCTGGATTTTAATTGAAGGAGAGGCAAATCTGAGAAATGTACACATAAGAGGCCATGATGAGTAGGTTTTTTACAAACAATCTAGTTTGAGGACAGTGAAATTTAGCTTCCAACATTTCCATAGCCCAGATTTTCTATATTTGGTATGCTAATGAATAATCAAATCACAATGAGTATGCATTTTAAGCCACAATGCAAGTACTGAACTTAATTTGGTGATGTAAATACATGATAATAATTATGGAAGTTTTCTTGGGTGAAGAGCAGCAAATGTTAGTACCACTAATGCGGTCCTTATTTGTGAGGTTCTAACTGCCTCAATCTGTCAAAAGCTGCTAAGGAAGCTGCCATGCTGTCTTTATTTTTTCATTTTCATTGCTAAAAAACTGGAAAAGAACACTCTGTAAATGAGCTAACCTACTTTTACAAAGTCATTTGCAGTCCTTTGCTATGTTTTTCTAGATAACTTTATAACTATGTGGGCTCAGTCTGTCTTGCATCAGTACTTCTAGGACATCAATATGAATATTTAGAAGTGTCTTAGATATGAATCATAAATCATTTTAATAAAGAATCTGATTACCACTGTTGCATATGACTATTCTTTAGGTTTGCTGCAACATGATAATTGAGCTTTTCTTTTGAAAGTGTGAGATTAGTTTTTCAACACTAACTGATGACAATAGCCTGTCTCTGAAGGAGTTAAACCTAGCTGCTAAGGAAGGCAGTGTTTTATCTCCATAAGAGCCATTTACTGCACTGTCTTCCACCTTGAATTAGAGGTGGGCAAGGTAATCTTATCAACAGTTCAAAGCAAATGCATTTTTGGGTTTCGAATTATGAGATGGCACTATATATTGCAGAGTGGTCTCTCTTGCATTATTTCAAGTTATTTCCACAATTCTATAAAGTAGATTAGATGTTTGTTAGATGAGAATTGCTAGATGAGAAAACTGAGACATATATAGTTGAATCACCTTAGTCATTTGCCTTAATAGACAAGCTCTCAAATTATTTTCTTCATTTTTAGTCAGAAGGTTATATTATTTCCAAAGGATAATATTAATATGTACCCTAATATATAATGTATTACAAAGTTTAAGCATTAGAGAACTACATAATACAGGAAGAGAAAGACCCACATAATCACCTTCCCCTTCCAATAACTGTTTTCAGTTCCCTTTCTTCCTTTTTCTACACATAATATCTATATATATTTTCATTCTTTTACTATTTACAAAAATGCAATAATGGATTCTATTCTCTACATACTATCAAAAATTTGTTAGAATTTTTTTCTCCGCTTAGTAATAAGGGGAAAAATAATATTATTTCTCTGTGATTGTATGTTTTTGTACATTTATTTGGGTTATTTTAAGTTTTTACTACTAATAAAAATGTTGTAATAAGAATTCTTGTTTATTGTTTTTTTTGCTCTCAGGTAAATTTTTAATTTACAAAATGTAGTATGTATCAATAAGTAACATGTAGTTGAATAATTACATATGTATTTCATTCAATGCACTATGTGAAATATATTATTTCATTCAATTCCTGACAATACAGAGGAATTATTGACTAAATGTCAGAAGATGATTTAAAAAATTAAGGTAACATTTTTCTAAATTTAATCTGTGAAAATACCTTTACAACTTTTTTAAAGGAAATTGGTCAATCTGTGTGTATTTAACTGTTTAGTAAACCAAGTAAAAACATATTTATCAGGTATTCACAATGGAAAACATGTAAGCTACTCACTTGTGGAGGAAGGGAAGACAAGGAGAAATGAGTTATTTAATCTCTGTTATGCTCCAATCATTGTGTGAGACTTTTTTTTACTGCCATTCTGTAATCTACAAACCATTATGTACATTATGAATTACTATTAATTTTATTGTTATATAATCTGATGCTTCAAATGGTAAAATAAATGAATAAACACATAAATAAAATCCAAGTTTACAAAGTTTGTAAGTGGTAAAGCTGAGATTTGAACCGAATATTTGATCCTAAGGTTAAAACTATTCTTATTTCACCATATTGCACGTGATATGATGCAAAGATATGAAATGTTTTGTGAGTAAACAGTCTATTATCCACTTTGCTTGTAAAGGGCATATCTATACAGAGAGATATGATATATCATTTCTTATAATAGTGGGGTTTCATGAATTTAATTATACATTTTCCTGTAAAAATAAATCTAATTCAGCTGATTGATTTTTTTCCATGGGTAACATTAAGGTAAAAGTGTCAATGTTGCAAACTTGGACAGAGACATCATTTTAGAACCCAAAAATTAAGTTTCTGTAAAAATGTAAAAGTAAAAATGTAATCTCTTTAATAAGTCTAGGTTCTAAGTCATTACTACTAACGTTGTGGAGAATGTCAACATCAACATTAATAAAACACTTTGCAGAGCAAAACAACTGAGGATTTGCCAAGAATTAGAGCAACATGATGAAGCGTAACTTTAATTTTTGAAGACAAAAATTACTCGAGTTTATTTATTACAAATAGCTCAGAGTGGTTAAAGAGGACTCCTATCATATTCTGATAAATTTTAAATCATCAGTTCAGCTCCTCCATATTCAGTACAATCCCCTCTTTATTGTGAGTGCATCTGCCCTTACAATCACAGTGGCTGCTTTTTCTACCACACTTTGAAATAGCCAGTAAATATTGAGAATTTATATTTACACAGAGAGATCTTCTGTGAAATCTTACATGTATTTATTTCATCTTAAGAAATAGTATAACAGTTGATCAAATGTTGCATAAACTCCTCCAGGACAGTAAACTGCACGTTCCTATTAAGTGAAATAAACTATCCCAGATGCCAGAATCCCACTGGGGGAAGTTTTCTGTGAAAGCATGCATTGGTTGCAAAGACATGGACAACTTATTCCCCAGGAAATATTCATTTACTATGACATCAGGGTTTTTATCGTACACCTGAAAATTTATTAGAATAAAGCACTGTATTTAAAGAAACTTACCCTAGCAATCATAACGCAGAAGCAATTAATGACAGGTATGTTTTTTAAAAAGGCATTGAATGTCATTAAACTAAAGCAAGTCACATGACTGTGATTGTGACTAAATTGTGTAGCCATCAGTAGTCCTTTTCTTTCACAGTTTTAGGGACGTGCTATTATACATTGAAAGCAAAGGGGTCATTGCCTTGTAAAGTCTGCCTGAATCATGGTTTCTTAGGGGTTGCCGGAAAGGCATTGGCCTCTGCGGGAGAACCCCAGCCTCGTCCGGGGGCCTCGCCGCTTTTTTCCCCAGATGCCCCAACGTCCCCGTGCAAACCTGGCGTCCTGTCCCTGTCCCATAGGGAACTTCTTGCCGCTTTGGGGTGTCGCCCGTGGGGGAGACACGCACCCTGGGTGCAAGTCAGGGATTCCACAACCCTCCCGGCCCTGCGTAGGGGCTTCCGGGAAGGCACTACCATCTGTGGGACAACCACAGCCGCCGCCTCGGCCTCGCTGCTGTTTTCTCTGGGCTGCCTCAACATACCCCCGCAAGCCTGGCATCCCGTCCCCGTGACCCGGGGGACTTCTTGCCACTTTGGAGAACCCCCGGTGGGGGAGACACACACACTGGGTGAAGCCGGGGACTCCACGACCCCCGGGGCCCCAAGCAGGGGCTGCAGAGAAGGCACTGGCCTCTGAGGGATGATCCCAGCCTCCTCCTCGGCCTCACTGCTTTTTCCCCCGGCTACCTCAACCTCCCCCTACAAGCCTGGCGTCCTGTACCCGTGATCCAGGGGACTTCTTGCCACTTTGGGGTGCCGCCCATATGGGAGACAAGCACCCTGGGTGCTAGCCAGCGACTCCACGACACGCCGGGCCGGGCGCAGGAGCTGCCGGAAAGGCAATGGCATCCGCGGGATGACCCCTTCCTCCTCCTGGGCCTCGCTGCTTTTTTCCACCTGCTGCATCAACATCCGCCTGCAAGCCTGGCATCCTATTCCCATGCCCCGGGGGACTTCTTGCCGCTTTGGGGTGCCCCCTGTGGGGGAGACGCGCACTCTGAGTGCAAGCCAGGGACTCCAGGACCTTCACGGGCCGGGGAAGGGACTGCCAGGAAGGCACTGGCCTCCGCGGGACGACCCCAGACTCCTCCTCGGACTCACCACTTTTTTCACCGCATTGCCTCAACGTTCCCCTGCAAGCCTGGCATCCTGTCCCCGTGCCCCGGGGCACTTCTTGCCACTTTGCGGTGCCCACCATGGTGTAGACACGCACCCTTGGTGCAAGCCACGGACTCCACGACCCCCGCGTGCAGGTGCTGCCGGGAAGGCACTGGCCTCAGAGGACCCCAGCCTCCTCCTCATCATTACTCCTTTTGTCCCCGGGCTGTCTCAACGTCACTCTGCAAGCTTGGTGTTTGTCCCCATGCCCCGGGGGACTTCTTGCCCCATTGGGGTGCCCTCCGTGTCGGAGACCCCACCCTGGGTGCAAGCTGGGGACTCCACGATGCCTCCCTGGTAGCACAGGGGCTCCCGCGATGGCACTGGCCAACTCGTGATGACCACAGCCTCCTCCTGGGCCTTGCCGCTTGTTTCCCCGGGCTGCCTCAACATCTCCCTGCAAGCCTGGCGTCCTGTCCCTGAGCCCCGGGGGACTTTTTGCTGCTTTCAGGTGCCCCCCATGGGGAAGACAGGCACTCTGGGTGCAAGCCAGGGACTCCACGACCATCCCCCACCCAGCCAGGGCCGGTGCAGAAGTGGCCAGGAGGGCACTGGCCTACTCGGGATGACCACAGCCTCCTCCTCGGCCTCGCGCTTGTTTCGCCGGGCTGCCTCGACGTCCCCCTGCAAGCCTGGCGTCCTGTTCCCGTGCTCCAGGGCACTTTTTGCCACTTTCAGGTGCCCCCCCACCGTGTTGGAGACACGCACCCTGGGTGCAAGCCAGGGACTCCACAACCCCCCTGGGCCCGTGGGAGGATCATTTGAGCCTGGGAGATCGAGGCTGCAGTGAGCTATGATCATGCCACTGAACTCCAGCCTAGGCAAGACAGCGAGACCTTACCTAAAAAAAAAAAAAAAAAAAGGAAGAAAGATTGGTCATTTGTGATGGATATCTGTAGCTTTGCTTTCCCAAGATCTATTTTCCTTTCTTTGGGTCCCTGATTTGCCTACAGGCACCACAACTGCAGCATTGTCTGTAACTCAGGAAGAACTGTCCTTACCATTGGCTACAGTAGTAAAGATAGCTGATCAGTATTTTGTTTTTGTTTTTTTTTAAATCAGCCACTCTGGCCACAGTAACTATTAGAGAAAGTATGTGATCAAGCCTGACCAATTAAAGCCAAAAAGACTGAGGGGATTTTAATCGGGAGCTCTCAGGATAGAGATAACCTCATCACTAAGAAGAGAGAATTGAACCTGAAGCTGCTGGGAAACACCTTCCTAAGAATGGTGCCCAACCTGGGAAAACAGCTCCTGCATTCTGCTTTGTCTAAGGCCAGCTCTAAAACACGTTATCCCAATCACTTCTCAGCCTTTTGGCTAAGATTAAGAGTAAAACACATCCCTAGGGCTTTCATTGTATTAATAAAACAAGTGAATAAATTGCCTTTTCCTTTATGAGTTTGTTTTCTTTCCTGTTCAATGTAAAAACCATGCTTTATACCCCATGTTGATTTTTTTTTAATAATAAGAGTTGAGGCCCCCATTCGGTAAAGGGATTTGCCTAGGGTCTCAAATATACCCAGCTGGATCCCATGGATTCTGACTCTTGCCTCGTGCTTCATCCACTACTCTTTGAACAGAGTTTGTGTCTTTAAGACTTTGCTAAATATCTAAAATCAAATTCTTATATTCACTAGAATATAATCTAAAGGAAGCTGGTGGTGGTTCCTTTCATGGTGGTTGTGATCCAGACTGTTGGCAACTCTTAGATATTCTCTACTGGATACATGCATATATATCACATAGAAATGTGACTAACCCGTAAGGAAAAGAACTGGAGAATAACTTAGTAACGGCATTATTATTATGCTCAGAGGCTCAGTAAAATACATATACATAGAACTATAACTAAAATTTAAAGTTTACATGTATAAATGTATTACTGTAAATATACATCCACTGATACATGAAACAATCACAACAGTCTGATTATATTTTATAAGATCGTTATATACATAACTACAGGATTTCTGCTTTATATTTATACTTACAAGTAGAATTTTCTTTTCCCCTTTTGGCAGGTAACCAAAGTTAAAAACATAAACTATTTAGAGAAATAAACTTGATACAAAGGGACAAAATAGATGCCAGAACCCTCATGTCATATTGCAAACTTGATTCAAATTCTGTTGCTGTAACCTTTGTGACATAACTTTATGTAAAGGTTTACCGATTTTTTTTAAATTAATATATTATTTACTTGAGTAAATGCAATAATAAATGTTCTAGTCCATTTGGCCTGCTACAACATAAATACCATAAACTGGGTGGCTTAAACAACAAACATTTACTTATCACAGTTCCGGAGACTAGGGACTCCCAGATCTGGTGTCTTGTGCTCTTCCTCGTAGTGGCCCAGGTCCACGCTGTTCTTGGCAGCCCTCTTCAGCAGTTGCTTGCCTGCACTCTTGCCGCTGCCACCCCCATTCTTCTGGGCACCATGGGATGCCAGCGAGCTCCTCTTGGCCTGGCCAGTGCGCCATGTGGTCTGCAGGCAGGAGTCGGAGGCCTGCAGGTTGGCCATGGACAGCATTCCCTGAATGGCTTCCTGCATGCTGGGGCAGGCTGGGGGCTGGCTACGGGCACGGAGAGTCAGGCACTCAGCGCAACACTCTTAGCCTGCAGCCCAGACACTTAGACAACAGCCCATGGCCTGCACCAACTTCTGCACAAACTCCTGGCCTTGGTGGCAGGCAGTGGGCGTGGAGCAGAGAGGGTGGGAGTGAACTGATGACTTCTCCCTTGGAAGAGGCCAGCAACTCCCCCATCCAGCTCTGTCCATCCACCCATACTCCACAGGGAGGGCTGGAGGCCTGGGGAGAGAGATGGGCATGGAGAGGAGAATTGGGAAGACAGCAGATGGGAAGGAGGGTCCAGACCCTCACATGGTCATGGTTTGGTCTCTCCCACCTTAAAGCTGGCAAGCAGACTCAGCGACTTCCCTCCTGCACCCCAGCCACTCTGTGTACTCCTTCATTCCACCCTGTCCCTCTTTCCCAACTGCAGAACTAGCCCTGGGCATTCCTTACTCCACTTCGCAGGGAACCTTCCCACGTGTCACCCTGAGAAGGGGCAGCACAGCCCACTCCCTCCCATGGCACATGCTCTCCCCAGTGACCTGCAACTTTTCTCCACACCCACACCTGCACCCACACCTGCATCTACACCTATACCTACCCCCACATCTGCATCTACACCTGTACCTACCCCCACACCTGCATCTACACCTGCATCTACACCCATACCCACACCTGCACCTACACCCATACCTTCACCTACATCTATACCTGTGCCTGCACCCACACCCACACCTGTGTCTACACGTGCACCTACACCCACACCTGCACCTACATCTCCACCTGCACCTAGCTCACCTACACCCACACCTGGATCTACACCTGTACCTAACCCCACACCTACACCCACACCTGCACCTACACCTGTGCCTACATGCATACCCCCACCTGCATCTACACCTGTACCTACACTCATACCCGCACCTGCATCTACACCGGTGCCTACACCCACAGGCACCTGCACCTACACCCACACCTGCATCTACACCTGTACCTACCCCCAGACCTGGATCTGCATCTACATATGTACCTACCACCACACCCGGATCTGCATCTACACCTGTACCTACCCCCACACCTGCACCTGCGTCTAAATCTGTACCTATCCCCAACCCACACCTGCATCTACACCTCTGCCTACACCTGTACCCGCACCTGCATCTACATCTGTGTCTACACCCACACCTGCATCTACACCTGTGCCTACACCCATACCCTCACCTGCATCTACACCTGTGTCTACACCCATACCCACACCTACATCTATACCTGTGCCTACATCCACACCCACACATGCATCTGCATCTACACCTGCATCTACACCCACACCTGCATTTACACCTGTACCTACACCCACACCAGCATCTACACCTGTACCAACCCCATACCCGCACCTGCATCTACACCTGTACCAACCGCATACCCGCACCTGCATCTATACCTGTACCTACCCCCACACCTACATCTACACCTGTGGCTACCCCCCACATCTGCACCCCCAGCTGCATCTACACCTGCACCTAACCCCACACCTGCACCCACCTGCACATGGACCTGCAGCTACATGTGCACCTGAACAGGCACAGCTGCACCTCAGCTCAGCACAAGCTCACTCCCTTCTGGCAGGCTCCACAGACTCTCAGCCTTTCTCTTTGCGCTGCCCTCAGCTTCAGGTGGCCCCTCCCATAGTGCTCAGCCTTTCTCTCATCTACATCCTTGTCCTATGCTCCATACCTGTGCACACACCTCCTGTCTACACTGGCTCTCCTCCTTCTAGAAGAAGCTTCTGAAACACCCGATATGTGATCAGCCTGTCTAGACACACAAAGTGGTGAGATGGGGTGACCACTGTCATCCCAAAGAACCAGGGGCTTCGTGCTGCTGGATGGCAAGGACCTCCAAGGCCAAGTCCTGGGCTCTTTGGGTACCTCCCTGCTGGGCCCTCCCATGGGATCCAGCCCTGGCCTCTTCATGGGGCCCTGCCCCACCCCAGCCCAAACACCCCTACAGCCAGGACCCTAACCTGTCTGTGCACCAGAACTACCTAGGCAGCTTTACAAATGTCAAGGCCCAGGCCCAACCCAAAAACTCTGAGTCAGGAGTCTGCCCTGGGCTCCAGATGCTGTGTGTAGCCAGGACAGGTGCCCCGGGCTTCCCCACCACTCACGTGGTTCAGCCCAGCAGGTACCCCCTGCAACGTCCCTTTCTAGTCCTCACCCCTGCCCACTTCCCTGTGGCCCAAACCTGGCCCCAGGACAAGGCAGCCCACCCCCCCCACAGGGGAGGCCCGGCCACATCTGTCACTGCATCTGGGCACTCCTGGGCCCATACTTGGGGCACATGGGGTGCCTGCTGTCCTCTCCCTCTGCTCCCTGGACCCACCCCTCCAGGACTCCTGCATCAGCATCACTGTCTCTCGAGCTGCCCATCCCCTCTCCACCACTTCCCAGAAGCACCAGAGGCACTTTCAGTAAAACCATTCAAACGAGAAAGGCTGGCAAACCTGTGGCTGTGAACACACCCCGGTGCTTTATGGGGTCTTGTGTACCAAGAACCCCTCACCAGAGACAGCCCACATGTGAGACAAGAAAGAGGACAACACAGTGGCAGGCGGGCCACCCAGCTCTGCATGCCTGTACCCACCTATGTCACCAGACACAGAGACTGAGGCACCTGGGGCAGTGGCCCATGAGGACAAGTCCCTGCTCAGAAGCAAGAGGGCTCCTAAGACTGAGGGTCTGCTGGAGCGGGACAGGGAGAGGAAGCTGCCGCAGGAAGCCCAGACACAGAGGGAGTCTAGGGCTAGTGAGGCAACTTAGACAAAAGCTGCCCATGCTGGACAGCGCTGAGGCCCAAACCCACTGCTCTCTGAGGGTCCAGCAGACTCAGGGGGTGCCCAGTGATGGGGGAGGCACCCTCGCTGCAGCCCTCACCAATGCCACCTCCCAGGCCCTGTCTCAGACACACTGGACTGCGCCGCGTCTCGGGTTTCACAGGAACTGAACAGGACTGAGGTTTGAAAGCCACACCAATGAGAAAATCAAGCACGGTCAGCCTCGAGTACTCCTCAGAAGGCACTGCCGGGAGCCGCCCCCACAGTGCCAGGACCACACCTCCCCTGCCACACAAGCTGCAGCTCTGAGGGCCCGCCTGAGCAAGGGTGGTCACTCCTGCTCTCACTGACATCTCCACAGGAACAGGCTCTTCCAGCCCCAGCTCAGGAGCCAGCCAGAGCACACAGTTCACGCTGCAGCCTCTAGCAGGCCCTACCCTATCCCTCAACTGGCCTGCAAGGCCCAGAAAGACTGGAGGGCGGGGTCTGCACCCAGCCCCGGGGTACGGGGGTGGCCAGGGACACCCACTGCGAGGGTTCATGCCGTGCCATCTCGGCAACCCAAAAGGATGAGGGCTGCATGCCTGGGCCCTGCAGGGTTGCTGGCGAATCAATGAGCATCGTCTAACTAGTTGGCATGAAAAATAATACATTAATCCCCCAATTATCATACCCAAATCCTCTCTTTTTCCCCCAGCTGTAAACACTGAACAAACTACCCACGACAAATTAACATATTTTCCTCCATTTTCTTCAGCTGTTTTTTCCAAGCAGTCCATACTTAAAACAGAACAAATGGACCATCAAACACTGACCTACGCTCCAAATGGGAGATTTTGGGAGAGGAACTGCCTGCAGCGGGCTGAGGGGGACCGGCGGTCTCAGTGGCCCCTGGCAGGCACATATGCACGTGCACACTCCCCTAAGGCATGGGTTCAGCAGGGGAAGCTCTGGGTTTCTTGTTATCAGTGTGTCCACAGACGGGTTGACCCACTCCTGGGCTCAGATTCACAGCCGGGAGCCCAGGACGCAGTGCCTCCTCACAGACTCAAGCACAAAACCCTCCCCACCTCTGTCCCCATCACCATGCCCCTGCAAGTCCACAGGTGCCCACAACAAAGCACCTTGTGACCCCTGGGCTCTTGGCCCTGTCTGCCCTCATCTTGGGGTGGCCTCAGACACCCCCTAACTCCACGGCTCCCAGGCCTCTCCAGGGACCTCGGGAGGGGCCTAGGGTGTTTAGAAGCCTCTCCCACCCCTGAGGCCAGTCACTGAGGTGTCGGCTAGTGCACACTTCTTCCCAGAGACGGGTATCCCTCAAAGAGCTGTGTGGAGCACCACAGCCTCTGATAGGGAGGAAGAGCTCATAGCCAGGCTTCACTCCCAGCCACAAGCACATCTCTGCAACAAGGAGCTTAACATGGACAGAAACCACCTAGTGCCAAGCAGGAAATCTGTCCCCTAAGGCACTATGGAAGCCTCCCATCATGCTTCACTCCCAATAATAAAAAAAAAACCTTACAGCTGGCTTTCTGATCAATATTACATGAACATAATATTGCATGTAAAACAGTAATACATGAAATAAAATACAGCCAATTGATTTAGCAAAAGCTCTTTTCAATCAAGCCCTTAATCCACCTTGCCCAAGCCTCTCGTCTGTCTAAAAGCAGGCCTGCCCTGCGGCCTCCACCTGCCCACTGAGCAAGCTCAGGGCTGTGGAGCAGGTGACAGGATAGCCCTGGGTTGCCCATGGATCCTGGAAACCACAGAGTCTCAGAGCAGATCTTGGGAACTGAGCAGGACCCAAGCATGGGCTCTGTCTTCCTCAAGCCAAGTCACTGCTGGACAAGGGACCCTCCACGCACACCCAGACATCACTGCCCAGCACTAGTCAACCCTCCAGGACCTCCAACCTCAAATTCCAGAATCAGGCAGACGGAGATTCTGAGCCTGGCTCTGCCACTTCCTAGCAGTGTGGCCATGTGCAAGTGTAAGCCCTCAGAGTCTCAGTTTCCCCATCTGTGCAATGGGAATCTGCAGCTGTCATGAGGACCAGGAGGGCTGTGCTCCCCATGGCAGCTGTGGCACCCTGCATGGGGCTAGGCTAGGGTCAGGCCAGCATTTCTCACCTCCATCCTCAACTGCCTAGCACCGTCTCAGAGTGAATGCCATTTAATAGCTTCCCAGGAACCTAGAAGCAGAGCTTCAGGGGCACCAGGGAGGGGGCTGCAGCTCTGCCCCCTGGGCTACCTGTCTGTAGTACATGTGGAACAACCTATGACATTTCCACCTGAAAAAACAACAGTCTCGGCACTTAAAATTGAAAACCTGTGAGTTCTGAGAGAATTTATTTACCAGGGACCATCACTAGAAAAGTAAGCCCTTGGTTGAAAGCAAAGCCCCAGTGAGACCAACCACACCAGCATATGTACCCTGCAGTGTGCCCTCTGGCATTAGAGCAGCATCTGTACCCTGCGTTGTGCCCTCCTGCCCAGGCCCGGGGCTGCTCAGCACTGGCTCCAGCTGTACGTCCACCTCACAGGCTCCCAGCACCATGGCCGAGGGCCGGCCCTGGGCCTGCCTGGTCCCCACTCTTGGGTGTTGCTGGGTGGTGGGGCCCACCTGCTGGGGTTGTATTCCAGGGCACCGATCTCCTCGCTGGCCTGCAGCAGGTGCAAGATGTCGGCTGCCAAGCTCCCACTCTCCTTCTTGACTCTGGCATTGTGGCCAGGCTTGGTGTCCGTGTCGATGTGCAGCAAACCCTCGACCAAGGAGTCATCACTGTGCCGCGTGAGAGACAGGGCATCGGTCAGGGGAGGGTCCAGCCACCGAAGTGGCCTGGGAGTTGGGAGGGGGATACTTTTTCCCTTCAGGGACTAAACTAGGTTTTTTAACGTTTTTAAAGAGCGCTGCCTTTCTAATGAACACTGCTGGGGTCAGACAGAGGCCCCTGGAGCCAACAGGGCTGGATGGCCCACACATGGGCACACGGGGCAGATGTGGGTGCTAGAGATGTCTCAGGACCACAAAGGACCAAACTGTCTTCACACTGTGCACCATATTCACAGAGAAACTGGTTCAACGGAACCCTTAACACGAGAGAGCCCCAGTGTGTAACACATATAAAGAGATGCCGCAATGACTGGGTGGAGAGGCGGGGGCAGGGCCTGCAGCCTCAGAGGGACCTCAACTTGCGGGAAAGCAGTTAACAGGCTCAAATCCGGATAAACTCCCCTGGCAGGGTGCTCAGTGGGGACAGGCCCCTCATACGCCCAGGCGGAGGTGACCACTGTGTCTTAGAGTTAGACGTGACCTTAGAACACTCACTCAAGGGTGGGGTGAGGGTAAGGGGCCCCTCCACCATCTCGTGCAGAAACACCCTCAGAGACCACCCTGGAGTCACTCAAACCATGGCCTTGTGCAGACACGTCTGCACATTCCTTCACACACACAGGGCTTCATGGATTCACATCTCTGCTCACACTCACTGACCTGACATGCACACACATGCATCCATGCACACGTGCATGTCTCACCTTGTACTTCCACTTGGCCTCCGACTTGCTCTTGGTTTGCTCTCGAATTTCCAGCCTCTCCACATCATTCTCTATGTGGACCACGTCCTTTTTGGGCACACTCAGGATGGTCTTTGTGGCCTAGAAAAAAGTGTTGCTGTGACCCAGTGGCAGACGCAGAGGGCCAGTGAGACTCCCTTCTGCCACACAGATTCTGTCTCCTTCTAGCCCATGTGCTTGCAGCTCATGCCCCCATCCATCTACCCATCCATGCATCCATTCACCCACCTATCCATCTACCCATCCATGCATCCATTCTCCCACCCATCCATCCATCCAACCATCCATCCATCCATTTATTCATCCATTCATTCATCCACCCATCCATCCATCCATCCTCCATGCATTTGTTCATCCATCCACTCATCCATCCACCCATCTGTCCATTCATCCACCCACCCATCCACTCATTCATCCCATTCATTCATCCATCCATCCATCCATCCATTCACCCATTCATTCATTCATTCATTCATTCATCCATCCATCAGTCCATCCATCCACCCACCCATCTTCCCACCCATCTACCCACCCATCCATCCATCCATGCATCCATTCGTTCTTCCCATTCATCCACCCACCCATCCATCCATTGCCTCATCCATTTATTTATCCATTTACCCATCCACCCATCCATTAATTCATCCTTGCATCCATCCATCCATCCATCCACCTATTCCTCCATTCATGCAGCCATCCATCCTTTTATTCATTCATTCATTCATTCATTGATCCACCCATCCATCCATCTACCCATCCATTCATTCATCCATCCATTTGTTCATTCACCCACCTATCCATCCATCCATTTGTTCATCCATTCATCTATTTGCTCACCCACTGATTCATTCATCCATCTATCCATCTATTCATTCCTCTATCCACACATCCATCAATCCATCCATTCATTCATCCATTCATTCATCCATCCAACCATCCATCCATTTATGCATCCATCCATTCATCCACCCATCCATCCAACCACCCACCCATCCATCCACTCACCATTTGTTCATTCATTCATCCACTCATCCATCCATTCATTTATTCACCCATCCATTTGTTCATTCATCCACCTTTCAATCCATTCATTCATCTAACCATCCATTTATTCATCCATCCATCCATCCATCCATCGATTCCATCTAACTATCCATTCCATCCACCCATCCATTTGTTCATTCATCCATCCATCCATATATTCATCAATCCATCCATCCACTCACGCACCCACCCAACCACCCATCCATTCTTTCATCCATCCACCCATCCATCCATTCATCCATCCATCTACCCATCCATCTATCTACTCATCCATCCAGCCAGCCACTCATCCATCCATCCCTTCATTAATCCATTCATCCATCTACCCATTCATTCACCATCCATTCATCCACCCATCCATTCATTTATTCATTCTTCCATGATCCATCCATCTACCCATTCACCCATCCACCCATTCATTTATTCATCCATCCATCCACCCACACATCAATTCGTTCATCTATCCACCCATTCATTCATCTATTCATCCATTCAACCATCCATCCAGTCATTCATCAATTCACTCATTCATCCATCCATCTGTTCATGCATTCATCCATCCATTCGTCCATCTATTCATTCATTGACCCATTCATCCATCCATTCATTTAGCCATCCATTCATTTGTTCATGCATTCTTTCATGCTTACCCTGAGAAAGGGAACACAAAAGTGTCCCACTACATCCCTGTGATGCTGGCCCTGAAATGTCCTGGCCCCCAGCAAGTGGATAACAACCTCCTCCTGGCAGAAGCTCATACTCAATGGTGCTTGATCTCAGGGGTTCATGGTCCCTGAAGCCCAGACGTAAGATCCTCTAGTTAGAGTGGGTCTTCAGGGATGGGCCCATCTCTCTCACTGTCCACTGGGACTCCGACTATCAGGGCAACTCTGCTCCTGTCCTCATCCCTGAACACCCTCCCCTCCAATGGCATTCTCCCTGTTGTTTCTGCACAGACACCTCATCTATCTTCAGGCTTCAGCCTCAATGCCTTGGCCCCAAGGAGGATCCAGGGCTTCTTTGTCCCCTGGCAACTGCTCATCTGGCTAGGAACCTAGACATCCCATCTTGGAAAACCACCATGCCTCCCCCACCAGGTGGCCCTCCTGAGTGCCACTGCTGCCACAGCACACACACACTGTGCTGCCTTCCTCAATGAGGGCCCCTCTCCAGGCCCACTGCTCTGTGGCTTGCTGGGGCAGAGCCTGTCCACCCTGAAGGGTCTGGGCCAGGATATTGCAGGATTGGGTCACGACCAGGCAGGGAAGTGCATCTTCTAGGCAGACTGACCTCACAGAAGAGCCCAAAGCCCCACATCCTCCCAGGGGCCCCTGGAGAACAAGGACAATGGGCCCTAGTTATATCTATGGGCCTGGCCCCCAAGAGATATTGCAGCACCTCTGGTGATGAGGTGGGGAGTCAGGGTGAGGGGGCCCTACCTTGCCCTTCTTGGGCGGCTCCATCTTGGTCAGTGCCTCCTTGGTGTGGGCTTTGAGCAGGTCCAGTTTGGGGACATTAGGCAAGGCTGACTCTCAGGACTTCTTCGCTTTCTTCTTGCCTCCATCTTTGAGATTCAGCATTTTGTGGAGCCTTGGGGGCTTAGGGGGTTTTGGGGGCTTGGGGATTTTGGACGGCTTGGTCATCTTCACAGTTTTGGGAGTCTTTTTTTTTTTTGGACACTTTCTCCAGGAGGGATTGAGGCGGAGTGGCCTCAGTTGGAGGCGGGGTGGCCTCAATTGGAGGCAGGGGCTCCTCCTTCTCCCAGTCCCCATCACAGACATCATCTGAAGAGGCGACAGTATTCACTTCTGGTCAGGTGGCTTTGGAGGCATTCTGGGGTACAGAAGGAAAGGGTTACTTGCTGCTTCTGCCAAACTGTGGCCCAGGAGGGTCTACACACCAGGATGCTGGAGACCCTCACTGCTAGCCTGGTGGGGAGCTGTTAGCCCAGAAAGGCTCAGCTAACCCACACAATCATGTGACATGCTCACACCCACCCCACGCTGTTGTGTGACACTCTCACACCTGCCATATACCATCAGTCACTTGCTCTCCCCAAGGCTCTTCTGTTCTACCCTGAGCACAGTGACTGGGGGCTCATCCAGGATCACACATGCTGGGACTCCAGGGGCTGAGGCAGGGGCTCCTCCCAGAGAGTTCCCTCCCCATGGGAGCTTCAGAGGGGCCAGTGCCATCTCTCAGTCCCTACACACTCACACCAGGACACAGACCCAGCCAGAGACCTGGGACCCTGAGCCCTCACAAAGGCAAGCTTGCCCAGGAGAGTGCAGAGAGTACTGTCTGGAGCTGGCAGCTCTGTGTCAGGCTGGTCCCCAGGCCCAGAGAAAGACAGGCAGGCCCTCCCCCATCCCCAGGGGTCCAGCCCAGTACCTGGGCACAACCCCACCTCACTGAGCCAGATCTCTTTGGCCAAGTCTTTGATGAGCTGTGAAGGTTTGAAGTGCTCCAGGAGCTTGTCCTCATGCTCTGCCAAAGAATACAGGGCAATGGGGCCCAGGGTCAGCGCCAAACATGCCCCATGGCCTTGATCTACCTGCATCCTTCCAGGCTGTCCCGATTGCTGAGACACCCAGATGAGCATTAGGAGAGGGGCTCCCCAGCCAAATTCTGTCCCAGCAAGAGGTCTCTGCTGTGACCCCCATCAATAGGTGTACAAACTGAGAACCAGAGGGAACAAGCATGCCTGAGGCCACCACCAGCGGGCTATGGAGTAAACATGGGTCCCATCCCTTCTTCCTGGTCAGAGGCCACTCCACTGGGCCACACAGCTGAGGTGAGGTGGGAGGGGCACCCTGGACTGCCCTGGGCCTTGAGGCCTGAGGGAGGTGGTGGCTGCAGGATGGCCCTGGGAGTGTACTGGCTGCCTCTCCTACATGGCCCACCCATGAGAGAGGCAGGCTGCACATGGTGTTACCTGAAGCCTGTACTCCCCCTCCTGAAGGCTTCCTGCAAACCTCCACTGGCCCTCTCTGGCCTGGGAGAGGGTCCTTCTCCCTCAGGAGTGGGCAAAGAGCCTCTGCAAAATGAGAGCCCCAGCAGGAAACACTGTCCCAGAGGGTGCTCAAGGCTAAGCCAGACCTTCCCCTCCCTTCTGTAGCCAAAACCAAGGGAAGATGCTAAGGAACACAGGAAGAACTTCTGTGGGGGCATGCACAGGAGGGTCATCAAGGAGGGTCACAGGGAGGGGATGCCCGGGTCACAGAGCAAGGTGGCTGGGGTGCTGCACCCGCATCAGGCAGCTTAGCTCCTGAACTGATGCCAGGGCCAGCCAGGAGGAGCCAAAAGGGCATCCCCAGCACTCCCTGTCCTGGGGCCAGCCACTCCCCCAGTCCTTCTCTGCCCCCACCAGGTTCCAGGCCTTTCTGTGCTCACACAGTGTCATCCCACCATGAGCCATCTGTCCTCCACCCGCAGACCCACTTTCCTCCCAGGACACATGGGCACCTGCCCACCCTCCTCCCACCAACTTGTGAGCCCCTGGTGGAGGGTGCTCTGCACCTACATCTGTCCTCCCCCAGCTCTCAAGTGGCCCAGTCAGTGGAGAGCAGGGGACAGACCCATGGGGTGTCTGGGGCAAAGTCACACCCTGGGCCAGGCCAGGCAGGAGAGCACCACCGACCCTGCCAGGCCGGATCTTACTGAAGCAGGACAAGCCCTGGACATTGCTGCTGGGTCTCCGGGGAGGTGCTCCCACCTGTCACCGCTTTCCTGCCCTGGGGCATTTGTGACATGATTCCTACCTGCTTCTTCGTCCATGGTTGGAAAGCAACATTGAGAATTTTAGCCCCTTGGACTAGATGAGGGGGCAGCTGCTTGCCAGATTTGTGAGAGCCCAGGAAAGAGACACTGGGTGAGGTGGGTGGGTGCCCACTGCCCGCAGGTGCCTTCAAGCCCAGCCACACAGCCAGACTGGGGGACGCCAGGTCCAGCCTTCCAGAGGTCTGCCTTCACCCACGGCCACCATCCCAAATGCCAACGGTTCCTCTTGGAACCTGGGGGCGCCCATCCTCCTGGTGGCCTGCCCTGTGAGAGAAAAGATTGGCTCTCCTACTGTGCTCCCACTGTCTCATCCTCCAGGCCCCTAACACAGGCTGCCTGGCTCTGCTCACTCTGCCCAATATCCCAGCCCTGACTGAGCAAGAGGCCACAGTCATGTCAGGAGCCGGGCCACAGGCTGTCGCTGGGCATACACCAGACATCCCCAGGCACCTCTTCCCACCTCATGGCGCCCCTTGGCACAGTGGAGGGACAAACCACAGCTCAGCTGAGAGATGTGCTCCTGCTGTGGGCCTCCATTGGAGAGGGCTCCAGGGCTCTGACTCACCAGGGAAATGACAGCTCCCTGGGTTTTCTCAGTCCTGGGGGCCAACTGAACTGTCATCCCCTCAGAGAGGAGGGCCCAGGCAGAGAGGACATGGCCACGGTGGCCTAGCTGGCCAGTAATCAGGCTGGCCTTGTAGGAGGGCTTCCCGGGTGCTACCCTGATCCCCTCCTTGCTGGCATGAGTCCCCTGAGGGCAGGGCTAAACTCCCATCCTGGGCGCTTCCCTCTGCCAGAGTCAAGCTCAGGGCTTCACATTTAGGGAGCAATGGGAAAATCTTACTGAAACCTGACCAGCCATGACTATGGACCATTTTTCCTTCTCAAACTAGGGCTAGAGTGCAAAGGGTTCTGGGTAAAAGAGCTCTTGACTGCTATCAGAACCAAAAAAAGAGCAACTAAGAGCAAATTCTGGTGAAGGGCACACTGAGAAAGCAAATCATACATAAATGCAAACCCTCCTGGAGGCTCCCTCATGCTGCTGGGCAGACTCTGGAAACCTGAACAGGGTGGTGGCTGCCAGGAGCCACCTGCTCTCATTTCTGAGGGTGTAACCAGGCAGGACCTGGAACAGAAGGGGCAGCCCAGGGATGCCACAGTGTGTCCACAGAGGGCCAGGACAGAGCCGCAAGCCTGCCTCATGGTCCAGCTGCCATGGCCCTGAGGGATCCTAAGGGGACCCAGAGCCCACTCACACCCACTCCTAAGCTCGTGACAGAGCCAGGGCCCCACCTTCCCAATGGAGACAAGTGTGGAGTGTGGAGCAGGTGTGACTGATACCTGCACAGAGGCCATGCACACTTGCCCCTCTCAACCCACAGCCCAGCGTTCATTCTAAAACAAGGCACAGTCTAATCAGAAGGAGAGGCCCAGCCTGTTCAATCTGGTCCTGCATTATACAGACGAGGAAACTGAGAGCCAGGAGGCTGAGTCAGTCCCAAGGGGACTTGCTCAGGCCACAGGAAGGTGGCACTCACACCCTGACAGCCCTGACCTAGGTCTGGCCGCCCCCACAGCCAAGAGCCTCAGGCTTGGACGCCCACCCTGGAGTGACCAGTACATTTGAACACCTCCAGCAGGTGCTTCCCCAGGTACCAGAAGGCGGTTTAGAAGTTGGGAAACTGAATCAGGCTGCACAGTTGCAACCTTCTTCCCACTTCATATGCTCTGGAAGCCACCAAAGAGCCGTTCTCAGTGCACTGACCATCAAGCAGGTGACGATGGGGGTGGATCCAGGCCCCAGACACACCAGCTCAGGCTTCCCCTCTGGGCCCTGCATAGCTGAGGTGGACCAGCAGACAATCGCCCTGGGTGGCTGCAGGCCTTGATGCCCATGAGAGCTCTGTTGGTGCCTGAGAAGAGGAGGGAACAGCCTTTTAAGCAGTCCCAACCTCACCAAGGGCGACTATGACTGTCCAGCAGCCAGGTCCCTAGAGACGCCGGCCTGCACGATACCAGAGCCCACCTCCTCCTTCCTTCCACATCAAGAAGAGGCCCACCGAGGCTGATGGTCATGTCCAGGTCACCCACAGGCAGGCTGAGCCAGTGCTCGGCCCAAGGCATCTGGCACCGACCCCGCTAGAGAGAGGACACTGCTGTGCGGAGCCTGAGGGCAGACAGTGAGGCAGGCACTACCTCCTCTGGATCTCCACTCAGGCTGTGGAGGAAATGTCCCGTGAGGGCCAGGCAGTCCACAGCGGTGAGTGTGGCATAGATCCAGCCTGAGAGAGAGACAGGAGTGTTTGGTGCCCCACCTCGCTCCCATGAACGGGCTTCTCATGGCTCTAGATCAGAGAGTGGCAGAGACCAGCACAGGCCTTCCCCGGCCCAGCCCAGGCTCCAGCTCCTGCCCGCCTGTGCCTTGGTGTCCTGTCCACCTCTGCAGCTTCACCAGCAGCCTGGGGCCTCCCTGGGAGAAGCTCTCTGGTCCTGGCACCACCCCAGCCTCCATGGAAGGGGGTTGGGGTAGAGGCTGCATCTGAGGCGGCAGGGACTAGTCAGTCCAGCCCTGTACCACACAGACAGGGAAACCGAGGCCCAGAGCTGGGGAGACTCGCTCCGGCCACATGAGCGCAGTACTCAGAGAGAGGAAGCCCCAGCCTGTGTCCAGCCACCCGGCCTCCCAACCACACTCAGGGGCAGGAGACAAGGCCGGGGCAGCTGCATTGCCCCCAGAGCTGGGACTGGACCCCGGGTTATCCTCGGAGACGGAGCCTGGGCCAGATCCTGGGAAATCCACAGCTCTTTCTTAAATAGCTGTGACGGTGAGGAAGCCGACGGAGGGAGGAGGGACCCAGAGATTACAGAAGATTCTGAGGCTTATAAATCAGTAAAATGTGAAGGCCTCAGTTGAGACTTTTTTTAAATGGAAAAAAAAAAACCCTATAAAACGATTCAAAACTCTGAACACAACTTAGCTATTTGAGGATACTAGGGAATTGTTAATTGTTCATTTTTTGAGGTGTGAGAACAGTATTGTAGCTGTGTTACTTTAGAAGGAAAAGCAGCCCTTCAGAAATAGTGGAATATTTAATAAAACAGCAGGATGTCTGGGATTTGTTCTTACATCATGTAGGGGCACACAGCGGCTCACGACGGGCTTTCTCCTTCAGCACAGACTCAAAATGTCCCCTAATGTTGCCTTAATTAGGAGCTAGCGCCCTCCTCCCTCACTGGCTCTGATGCCGTGGCTGCTGTCCCCACACAAGGCTCTCTGAACTGGGTCTCCAGCCATGGGCTCAGTCACAGTGAGCCCAGCCAGGCTGTGAAAGGGGCTGACTGGCTGTGCAGCTCCAAGGTGGCCTCAGTGGTGAGGAGTGCCCACGCTGACCAGACAGCACAAGCTCCATTGCTGGCCCCTCTGCAGGGACTGGGCTGGGGTGGCGTTAAGCTCCAGACAAGGGAGCAGGCATGCCAGGGATGCAGACAGACCCCGTGGTGGGGACACAGCCCGAGGGAGAGGGGCGTAACCTTGATGAGGGCCGGCAAGCCCTAGGACATGATCCCCAAAGCTGCCTGCACTCACCTGAGGGGATGAAGAGGGTCTGGCCCTGCTCGACGATGCACTTGCAGCATTTGTGGACCTGGTCAGCAAAGAACATCTCGCTGTGGTTAAAGGCAGACTGCCAGAGCTCATCCAGGGAGATGTTGGCCAAGGTCAGCCTGATGAGATAGAAGGTCTGCTCCCCCTGCCAAGAGAGCCTGTTGGCAGAGCTGCTCATGTGGAACACGGGGGTGGGGGGTGCAAGTGTTAAGTCTTAATGTGAGAAGTATCCCATCCAGTTCCACAAATCCTGCCTGCAACACTGAGAGCACAGGTGCTTTACAATTCAGAAGTGTGCATGTTAGGAAGGTTCTGGGTATCAGGCACAGTCAAGAGCTAAAACCCGTAAATCCCACATTACATAGTTTTGAGGCACTACAAATGGTGTGGGTGCCCAGGTTGCAAATAAAGCTGCAACTGGTTGTCAGAAGCATTCCAGGTAGCTCCACTCTTGAGAGCCACTTGGATCCCAGGCTAGGTCAAATGATGCTACTGTGTCCCAAGCAGTCTTATGCCAGGCTCCAGGAGGGGTTCTGCACTGGGAGCAGCAAGACCCCTGTCCTACTGTAGTGAAGCCAAGGCAGGTTCCAAGAATGCCCCAGTGACTTGCTCAAGGCCTCCCAGAGGTGGCATCAGCACATGCACCTGCCCCCAGCTCCAGCTCCAGCGGGTCTGGAGTAGCTCAATGAGCACTTGGGGGAGCCCACAGCTTAGGGTTTCCTTTGTTTCTGTTGCTATTTATGTCTCATTTTTCTTCTGGCTTCCCTCTCTCGGCCTTGATGATGAGATTCCTAGCCTTCCCTGCCTGCTCAAGATGCCCCTATCCTACCTGCTGCCTCCTGTGCGGGGCCCTGGCTATTGTTGGCCCCTTCCAGGATGTCTTCACAACACCCCCCTCCCCCCACTTTCTCCTCTAAGTGCACGGTCACCCAGCAGCCTCACCCAATTATTGAGCCTGAATCCCATTAGAAAAAGGAGACACTCGTGCAGTTCTCTGATCCCACATGCACCCCTGCCCCTTCACCCACACATGCACCCCTGCCCCTCCACCCAGCAATGTCTCCATGGCCTCCTGTCCCAAGGATGGATGGTCCAGGGCCCACTGGGGAGTGGCATCTTGTCCACAGTCAGGGCTCCCGGGGACTGCAGACCATCTTGCAGATGGGTCACGGCTACGGCAAAGCCGAGGTGCCCTAGGGGTGTGGCTCACCTTGAGCACGTGGTACCAGGCAGAGGCGCCCCCACAGTCGACGTGGAAGTCGGTGTAGCTGTCCTTCACGCAGATCAGGCAGGACTTGGTCACCTTGGGCTTGGCCAGCAATGCATCATCTGGCCAGGAGTTTTCTACCCAGAACAGTTTCTTCACGGTGTCAGGTGGCTCCACGAAGCTGGACATTCTGGGGGTGGGACAGGAAGGTGGTGAGGGAACGTGGGACTCCCTTTTTGATGTCCCCTGGAGCGGGAAACATGCTCTGTGAGGCACGTCCCACACTGTCTCACCACCTGCGGGCCAGAGGTCACAGCTCCCATTTCACAGAGGAGCACACAGGATCACAGAGGGCAAAACAAGCCCAGGCGCTGGCTGTGGCCCTGGCAGAAGACTGGATCTGATGCTGGCCTCCACCCCCAGAAGATGATGAGAAGACCCCAAAACCATCCATCCCTGAGAGGGAAACTCCGGGGACCTGGAAAGTGAGTCTTTCTGGATTGGCCACGTGCATATGGCTGTGGCGCGCCGGGCTGGAGCATAGATATCACTTCTCACATTCAGCCCAGGTGCCTCTGGTGTCACCTGGACAACAGCCACTGCTCTTCAGAGCTGACAACAAGGTACTCGCGACACCTGGACACATCAGGTCACTGTCAAATCCAGCCAACTCATATCCAGCGAAGATAGGGAAATGCAAAGGCAGCCTTCGAGTCAATGAAATGTCACCGTCCTGGATAAAATGCACTACATTTCATCAAAAACGTCAAACTAGGCCAGGCACGGTGGCTCACGTCCGTAATGTCAGCATTAAAATTTATATGTAAAACACACATAATATACATAATCCATCCATTCTTTTTCTTACTCAAAGAACTCATACTGAAACACACTCTTCTCCACTGTTTTTTACTTGAAAATACATCCCAGAGATGTTTCTCTACCAGTTTGTTAAGACCTATCTCCCTCTTCTTAAAGGCTATACAGTATTCCATCACAAGATATTCCATACTTTTTTTTAAAACCAATCCATTTGCCAGATATTTAATGTCCTTTGTTTAGAAATAACGCTTTAGTAAGTGTCTCCGTGTAGATATTTTGTGGTATTTTTGAGGCATATCTGCGAATTCCTACAGGTGAAATGCTATGTAAAAGAATATATGTATTTAAATATTTCATACTTATTACCAAATTGCCTTCCAAAAAGTTCCACAAATTTGTATTCCATGAAGAATGGTGGTATAATTCTTTGCGAGGGATTTGTGTTCTCAAACTTGCATTTTTGCCAAATTGATAGTTGACTTTTAATAGGACACTGATGTTTTACATTGCTTATTTTCCTATTTGTTCAGGTTTTCTTTATGGGTTTGTACATAGTCAACCTTACTAATCTTTTCCTTTATGGCTTCTGGTCTTCATCTTTGTTTTAGAAAGTTTGCCCACTTTGATATACTAAGTTCACTAATGTTCTCTTCTATAACTTCTATGCTTTTGTTACTTTGCAGTCTTTGATCCATGTGGAATTTATTTAGGTTTATTGATGTCACTTTATTTTTTTCCCAACTGTTTAGCCAGGTGTTCTACACTATTTATGAAGGCAGTCATCTATTCCTTCCTGACTCGATACACTATCTTTATGTTTACATCTATTTCTGGATTCTTTCTGGATTCTCCCCATCTCTCTAGTTCTTGAAATACCAAATTGCTTTAATTATTATTGCTTCTTAATCTATTTTGATAATCTGATAGGCACAATGTATTCCATTACTCTTCCCTACATCCTCCTTGTAACTTCCTACATATTTCATATTTATGTTAGAATAATTACCAGTATTATTTTCTTAATTTTCTCTATCAAAAGGAAATGACTCTGATAGAATGCTCTAAGTATTCTGTATGCTGTATGCTCTATATTTTTAATAGACACCCCTTATTGGTTTCAGAAACTGTAGTTCCCTACAAAGCTGAATCTCCAGGCAGTAAGCAAGCAGGACTTTTTATTTCCTCTTCTAAAATTTACTTTAGCCTTTGGATTCAAGCAGAGATGTACAGAGCCTACTAATCTCCCACCTTTTACAGAGCACATTTAGTCTGTATCACTACACAGTAGCCCAATTCCAAGTTGCCACTCCCTGTTTCTGGACAGAGATTCTGGCAGGTCTGTGGCTTGTGTCACGTGTGACTTTGTATTTCTGTTTCATTTCTGGTCCATAGGGAAACCTGTGATGCTTTTGAGTCCAATTTACCACGCCCTCTTGACAGTCCATGTGTGTGTATTTCCCTCTTAGGTTTTTAAAAGGAGATTCTCAGAATCTAAAAGTATAATTATCATTTAATGAAGCTTTGGGTGGTCATGATCACTGGGGCTCGGGGACAAGATCATATGGTCATCTTTCACTAGGAGACTTTTCGGAGGTTTGTTTTTATATCTGGAAACTCCAATATGTTAAAATCCCCTTGCATAGCCAAGACTTCCACTATATTCCTTCAGAGATATTCTGAGTTCGATTCCAGGCTGCCTCAATAAAGTGAGTAGCACAATAAAGTGAGTAGCACAATAAAGTGAGTAGCACAATAAAGTGAGTCACACAAATTTTTTGTTTTCCACTGCATATAAAAGTTATGTTTACACTATACTTCAGTCTATTGAGTGTGCAATATCATTATGTTTAAAAACCTAATTTAAAATACTTTATTGCTAACAAATGCTGACACAGAGACATGAAATCAGCACATACTGTTGGAAAAAACGGCGCCAATACACGTGCTTGATGCAGGTTTGCCACAGATCTTCAATTTGTAAAAAATGCAGTATCTGTAAAGTGCTGTAGAGTGAAGTCCAATAAAAGAAGGTATCCTGGCATATGTTTTTGCTTAGCAATATAGTGAGACTTTTGGGCATTAGTCTATAGGCAATATCCTTTGCTTCACACCTAACTCTAAAGTTAGGGGCAAAGAGTGATGAGTGGGGATAGGAAAAGATGACATCGGGAACTTATTAGATGATGAAGTGTCCATGCTCAATTTTAAAAACTCTTATCATTTTTCCTAGACAGCAGATTGTATAATATGAATTCTCTGATCTAGCTGGTTGTGCTGTTTGATTTAGAAAATTGGGCATTGGAGGGGTAACTGTCTATCAATGGCAGTTTTTTTTTTTTTTTTTTTTTTTTTGACAGAGTCTAGCTCTGTCACCCAGGCTGGAATGTAGTGCTGCGATCTTGGCTTTCTGAAACCCCCACCTCCTGGTCTCAAGCGATTCTCATGCCTCAGCATTCCAAGTAGCTGGGGTTATGGGCATGCTCCACCATGGCTGGCTAATTTGGTGTTTTTTTGTTTTTTGTTTTTTTTTTGAGATGTGGTTTTGTCATTTTGCCCAGGGTGGTCTCGAACTCCTGGCTTCAAGTGATCTACATATTTTTGACAGATACCCTTTATTGGTTTAAGCATATTTTGGCTTCCCAAAGTGCTGGGATTACAGGCGTGAGCCAACGCACCCAGCCTCAGTGGCTGTATTTCTTACATTATTGTTACATGGTACAGGTTTTCATAATATTGAAAACAATACAATGTGAAAATAAATATAATCCCCGATTTCTTTGGTTCTTTTAAAAATATTTTATTTTTTAGTATATGTGTTTAAAGTGTAGAAGACAATGTTTTAATATATACAGTGAAATGGTGTTTGGGGTCTTAAATGTGAAGTAATCTTTTCATATTTCTGTGGTTATTTTCTTATTTTTTTCAAAGGTAGAAAATACTTTCATATTCTCACAGGGGAACCACTTAAGAAAAATGTCAAATTTTCCATGAATGTAAGAAATCTTCAATTACATGAGGGGAAAGGATGCTTTTGGGATGGGACGAACACCATACGGGCTAAGTCAAGGCCATTTCAGAAACTGTGACGTCTTTTAAACTATTCTCTGCCATGTTCCTTTCTACCTTCCAAGGTTTAGGAGGAATTTCTGCCCATTAGAACAGGTCAGAGATTTACAAAGTGCCAAGTTTTCTAAAGGAGAGATTCTATAGAGACTGAGAAACTGGTTAACTTACGTAACGCATTTTTGGGTATCCTGAATTATTTTCATTAAATGTACTCGTAAGATTCTTAAGATGAGGAATTATGCGTCACACTTTTAAAAATGTTCTCAAAAGAACTTGCTAAGGGCTTGACAAACACTTGCTACGTTAACTTACAAAACACTGTTGGCACCATCTCAGCATTTTAATCCTGACAAATCTCAGGACTGACAAACTGCATGTTAATGTCCTTGTTTTCTATCGAATGAACATATTTAATTTTTGGAATGAATTGAAACTCAACCCGGATTTACTGAATACCAACCTTGCCTAAGATGACAAATCATTCTTGAGAGCAGCACTGTGTCTCCAGAACCCCAGAGCAGGGCCAGGCTCTCTGGATTTTAGCTCTAGGTGTCCTCCCATTTGTCTTTCTTACCGGGTAAATGAAATCTTTATTAAAATCCAAAAGTATAAGACAATACTGTTTATTCTTAGAAGCTACCACTTACAGAGGAGAATAATGCCCCAAATTATAGATAAATTGAATTCTAATGACCTTGTTCGCTTTCTAGTTGTCACCCAATGTAAGCATTTCTGTCTGCAGGTCACCAATATGCCTAATAAAGCATGAAAAGCCATCACTGATGATTTTCTGATTCACTCATCTTTGAATTCATCTGCCTTGCTTAGAGTGAAAAGGAAAATGTCTCTATATTAGTCCATTCTCGCATTGCTATAAAGAAATACCTGAGACTGAGCAATTTATAAAGAAAAGAGGTTTAATTGGCTCATGGCTCTGCAGGCTGTACAGGAAGTAGAGAGGTTTTGGCTTCCGCAAAGGCCTCAGGAAGCTTCCAATCATGGCGGAAGGCAAAGTGGGAAGCAAGGCCTCTTACATGTCAGGAGCAGCAGAAAGAGAGCGAGGGGAGGTGCTGCACACTTTTAAACAGCCAGATTTCTCAAGAATTCACTTACTATTGCAATGACATTACCGGAGGGATTATCTGCCCCCATGACCCAATCACCTCTCACCAGGCCTCACCTCGAAAACTGGGGATTAAAATTTGACATGAGATTTGGTGGGGACATAGATCCAAACCATATCAGTCTCTTTAAATTTCTGTGTCCAAAAGGGAACATTCTTGGGTACTTTATTCTATTCCATTAATTTGGTAAATGATTAAACCCAAGGAAGAAGCTTCTTGAATGAAATAATTATAAAAATATGGATCTTGATACTCTACTAGGTTAAAGCAAGGTTTTTGTTATTGTTGTTGTAGCAAATCTCTTATTAAGCAACTTTAGCATTATAGTCTCAGTAAAAAATAGTGAGTCCATCCCAGCATGCATGTTTTTGGCAAAGTGATCGTAACAGTGGAGTAAGTAAGTTGTGATTGCTTTCTTAAAGGACACCTTCAAATAACTGTCACCTGTCTTCTGTTTTATTCTACCACTAAGTGGGGGCATCCCCATACTTCTCAGTTGAATGCAATACTAATTCCTTTACCATCTTCAACTTCCTGTCTATGCATTCCTTTCATAATCTTTACAAATTATGATGCTAATCATCTTACAGATTTTTTCACTCACCTTAGAGTTATCATAATTCCTCCTGCACAAATTTTAAGGACAGAAGTTTTGACCCCAATGATCCCATCAAGATGTTGGGTTTTCCCTCCAAGAAGTTTTCAGAAAACTGACTCCTAGATAGTGATCAGGTTTTTGTTAAGAAGTATCCAAAAGATGAATATATGTGTCTTAAATAAGCTTATTGGGTATTTTATTTTACTAGGAGTCAGAAATATAAAATGTTTTTACATTTTATCACATATTAGGGATCTGAAAGTGATATACTCTTATGGTTATAAAGAAAAAAAGAATGAGCTCACATTCAATGAAAGATTGTGTCTTTTATATTGAGAAAATAATTTGAAGACAAAGGTAATGAGGAACCCAGTGCAAACTGCTAGTGGACTCTCAAAGGTGTCAGTACTCAGTGATTCTTATTTTTCTTCTCTTTTTTTGAGACAGTCTCACTCTGTCACCCAGGCTGGAGTGCACTGGCACAGCCTTAACTCACTGCAACCTCTGCCTCCTAGGTTCAAGCAATTCTCGTGCCTCAGCCCCCTGAAAAGCTGGGATTAAAGGCAAGCACCACCATGCCAAGCTACTCATTTATTTACTTATGTGTGTATGTATTTATTTATTTTTATTTTATTTGAGACAGAGTCTCACTCTGTCACCCGGGCTGGAGTGCAATGGTGCTATCTCAGCTCATTGCAACCTCTGCCTCCCAGGTTCAAGGGATTCTCCTGCCTCAGCCTTCAGAGTAGCTGGGATTACAGGCATGCATCACTGCGCCCAGCTAGTTTTTGTATTTTTAGTAGAGATGGTTTCACCATGTTGGCCAAGCTGCTTGTGAACTCCTGACCTCAAGTGATCTGGCCCTCTCAGCCTCCCAGAGTGCTGGGGTTACAGGCCTGAGCCACCGTGCACAGCCCAGTTTATATATATATATATTTTTAAACAGAGATGGGGTTTCACCATGTTGACGAGGCTGGTCTCGAATTCCTGACCCCAAGTGATCCGCCCACCTGGGCCTCCCGAAGTGCTGGGATTACAGGCATGAGCCAATGCACCCACCCCTGAATAATTGTTTTGTCTGTACATTTCTCATGTCTTATATGGCACTGTAAAGGCAATCAGATCTTTTCATTCATGTGGTTTTGGACCTTTTCAATAATGGTATTATTCTTTGTACTTAGAAGCTTGGCAAGCACTAGAACCCATCTCTCAAGCAAAACAGGCTGAAGACATCAGGACATATAGCAGCTGCAGCTTGAGGGAGGTTGCATGAAATATTAATCCTGCTTCTCTCAGAACAGAGTCCTGCAGCAGAGCCAATGAAGCAATCACTAGCTCCACAAATAAGACACTGCAATAAATTTAAAAATACCTAAGATGTTTTTGTAGTCTGTGGTAACAACTATGCATGGTAGAAAGGCTAGTGAAAAACAGCTACATAGACCAATGTAACACAATAGAGAGCCCAGAAATTAACCCATGATATATGGTCAACTAAATTTCAATAAGGATACCAAGAATACGCAGTGGGAAAATGACAGTCTCTTCAATAAATGATGTTGGGAAAACTGGATATCCACACACAAAAGAATGAAACTGGACAGCTGTTGTACACCATACCCAAAAATCAACTCAAAATGGATTAAAAACTTAAATGTAAGACTTGAAACCGTAAAACTCTTAGAAGGGAACATAGGGGAAAAGATCCTTGATACTGGATACAACACCAAGCAAAAATAAACAAGTGGGACTATATCAAACTAAAATGCTTCTGCACAGTAAACAATCAATAAAATGAAAAGATAACCTATAGAATGGGAGAAAATATTGGCAAACCATATTATCTGGTAAGAGTTTAATATCCAAAATTCCTAAAAGATTCATACAACTGAACAGCAGAAAAACCCACAAATAACCTGAATGAAAAAATGGGCAAAGGACCTAAATAGACATTTCTCCAAAGGAGACATACAAATGACTGACAGACATAGGAAAATGTGCTTACCATCACTAATCATCAGGGAAATGCAAATCAAATCCACAATGAGGGTGGCTCATATTTTTTAAAAAAAATAACTGTTGGTGGTGAAGTGGAAAAAAGGAAAACTTTGTATATTACTGGTGGGAATATAAATTGTTACAGCCATTATAGAAAATAGTATACAGGTTCCTCAAAAAATTAAACATAAAACTGCCATGTGGTCCAGCAATCCCACTATTGGGTACATATCCAAAGGAAATGAAATCAGTATGCTGAGGAGGTATTTGTACTCTCATGTTTACTGCAGCATTCTCAGCAGCCAACATATGGAAACAACCTACGTGTTCACTGATAAATGAACGAATGAAGAAATTGTGGTGTATACACACAATGGAATATTATTCAGCCCCCAAAAAAGGGAAACCCTGCCATTTGTGACATGGATGAACCCAAAGGACATTATGTTAAGTGAAATAAGCCAGATACAGGTAGACAAACACTGTATGATTTTACATATATGTGAAATCTAAAACAGTGAAGCAGAGAGTAGCATGGTGGTTGTCAGGGGCTGGGGGAAGGGGGAGATTGGAAAGTGATGGTTACAGGGTACAAAGTTTCATCATAGTGCCTATAGCTAACCATAGTGTACTGTGTACTTAAAATTGCTAAGAGGGTAGATCTTCTGTTAAGTCCTCTTATCAAAACAACAATAATCATAATAAAAGGGGTGGGAGGAAACTTTGAGATGTGACAGGTATGTTTGTAACCTTGATGGTGGTGATGGTTTCATGGATGTTTATCCCCAAATTGATCAAGATGTATACATTGAATATGTACAACTTTTTAGATGTCAATCATACCTTAATTAAGTGGTTTAAGAAAAATAACAACAACAAAAGGCTTGTGGAATACACTAATCAGAGAATATAAACATCATCAGGGAGTTGCAGAAGCAGCATACCTGATTACTTGGCCTGATTTGGGGCCAGACATGGGGAAGCCAACTTCAGGAACAACCAAATGAGAATCCACTGGACTCACAGCACAAAGCTACCTCAAAGCAATCTGGAAGATATGCCAAAATGACACATTACATGAAAAAAAAATAAAAACGAATTACAATTCTAAAGAAAACTTCTGAAGTCCGCAGATTGTGTGTGCGTGTCCATTTGTGTGCATTGTTTTTTTCCAGATCTTTTCTTGCAAAATTAAAAAACTTTTCCTTTCGCATTTTCCCATCATTCCACAGTTGCTTTTCTTTTACCAAGTCCTAAATAGCCTTTACTCCCTTGTCCACCAGTAAACATTGGTTTCACAAAGCCAAGAGGTTATCTAATCTTCATCCTAAAAGAACGGTGATCCTTTACTGGTGATTTGCATTTTCTGCCTAGAAATCTAAACAATTTTTCTTTGTTTTCGAGCTTAAAAAATTTAACCAGAATATAGCTTAAGGTTAGTGTTTCTCTATGAATCTATCACTAATTATGTATAATGTTGTTATCTCGTATCTTTTGGCTATTCTATCTTTAACAGGTTTCTTCATTGGTGGGTTCTCTCTACTTCAGGAACATCAATTGTCTTTACGTTGATCACTTTTTGACTGTCCTCCATTACTGATTACATGGTCTCTTATTGCTTTGTCTTTTATTCTCTGCACTCAACATGATTAAATTAAGCCTTTATATCAGAATTTTAGTTTAGCTAATCATATTTCAATCATTACTGTTCTAATTTATCGGTCAGTTCCATGGTGGTTTGTTTTAGCCCTCAGTTTCTTTCTTTTGCTTTGAAATCTTTCTTCTCATTTCACTGTTTTATAATCTTTGATTTCCTTTAAAAATATATATGTTCTTTCATTCCTTAGCAACATGGTGCAGTTGCATAAAATTGTCTTCCTTTCCTTGGCTTCTGTTTTCTTAAGTTATCATTAAGTTCTTCACTTGTCATTTTTGTATTCAGTTTTATTCATTCAATATTGATTTACTGAGTGCCTAACATGTGTCAGGCACTATCCTTAATACTAAGGAAAGACCTGCTAGGGACACCATGTTTCTGCCCTCATGGATATTACATTTCAGACACAGAAGTCAGACAACAAATAAATAGATCTATAATAAAACATCAAGAGAGTCTATACTGGGGGTTTGTGAGCTCCTGGCTCAACTCTTAATTCCTCAATTGCTGCTATCATGCAAAAGCAACCACAGACAATCAGTAATCTAATATGTGTTACTGTGTTCCAGTAAAAGCTTGCTGACACCTGCTTTCAGGCAACGATTTGCATTTATCAATGTTATTCTCATCCTCTTTCCGGTATTGTTTTTTGAGGTCATTCCACTTACTGATATGATGACAATCAGGTATAAGGTCCTGGGTGGGCCAGTAGAGAAAAAAGAGGATGATGACCATTCCCAAGGACATGCAATGAGCCCTTTTCTTCACTTACAATTACTTCAAAACCAAGAGGAAAGGGCCATTTTGTTCTCTTCTGGCTGTTACCCATTTCTGGTTGTCTGTATAAAAGAACAAAAAGGTTGGAATCTGATACCAGCTTCATCTTGCAACTCTCCAGGCCCGCTACTGGGGTGACTACCAACTAACAGGGCACCCAGAGAATGAGAAAACATGGACATCCACAAGTGAAATTTCCCTAAAGGAGTAAGAGATCACAGGAAAGTTGTAACGACACCTGCTGACTTAGTATTTTCTTCTACTGCCTGATTTCTTTTATGCACATGGTAGACTTAAACATTTAAGTGTCAGCTTATTTTCCTAGAACACTAAAATACTTTAAAAACACATTTTAAAATTCTTATTACCAGCCTTGGCATCATAGTGAGACCTTGTCTCTACTAAAAGTAAAAACAAACAAACAAACAAACAAAAACTAGCCAGGCATGGTGTTGCATGCCTGTAGTCCTAGCTACTTAAAGGCCAGAGGCAGGAGACTCATTTGAGCCCAGGAATTTGAGTTTACAGTGAGCTATGATTGTGCCACTGCACTCCAGCCTGGACAACAGAATGAGACCCTTTCTCAAAGAAAACCCCTCTAATTTAAAAGAGAACAAAAGTTTTTATTCACTGCAGAAACAAATGCAAATAGGCAAAGAAAATAAATATGATCCTGAATCCCCTCTCCCAAGAGGACAAATGTTAACATTTCTACACATATTCTTCCAAATATAAACCTATATAAAACTAATATATATGAAATGTATTATATACTAAAACATTAAACTCATATTGAATATGCAGCACTTTGCAGCCTTCCATAAGTAATACACAATAGCAATAACAAACATAAGAGAATATAAAGTACTCTCAAATTGGCCTGACTTATAACTGCTTTTTGTGCTTACTAATGTATCATGAAACCCTTTCTAAGTCTCTAAATGTTTTCTTTGTTTTTTCATTGGTTGCATAGTATTCCACCGCACAGATGTACCATAAGTCATTTAAAGAATCTCTCCTTTTTGGGAATTTAATTTGCTTCTATTTTTTCAATATTATGACCAACACTTTAAACGAATATCCTTTCACCTAAATATAGGCATATATTCTTTTTTTCCAGTATCTGTTATTTTTGTTTTTGTTTTGTGTTGAAGACAGGGTCTCTGTTGCTCAGGCTGGAGTGTACTGGTGTGATCAGCTCACTGTAACCTCAAACCCCTGTGCTCAAGGGAGCCTCCTGTCTCCACCTCCCAAGGAGCTGAGACTACAGGCATGCACCAGTGCACCTGGCTAATTTTTTAACTTTTTCTTCTTGTAGAGATGGGGTCTCACTTTGTTGCCCAGGCTGCACTATGTACTTTGTAATAGAATTCTTCTTTATAAATATACTTTACCTCATCTGGGCACTGGTCTCATTTTTAGGTTGAAAACTTGGTGGCAACACTTGAGAAATGCTGGTTCTCTTTGCTAGTTTTGGTGGGGTGGCAGGAGAGGTAGACAACCCCTGGGTTAGGGTTAGAATATTGATGCTCTGTGAGGCAGTACCTACGAGGTGATGAGGCCCATGTAACTACTTGAAGAGATTAAGGGATCCAGTAGAGGGTGACTGTGAGTCAGAAATCCCACTGTGACCCTTACTACCTACAACCAGGAGAGTACCGTTAAACAATTCAATACTAAAAGTGGGCATGAAAAAAATCCAAAGGGTATCACCAGCTGACAAAGGGCAGAAAATTTATACTCTAGGTTGACATTTAGGCCTTAACACACCATGACAGCATGAGGCTCCATGGGGTGTGTCAGCATGGGGGATCTGAGGAAGCCCTCCCCTCTCTTGCAGTCTGTGGCTCTGCCTCATGAATATTATTACAGAAACCTCTGCGTGAAGACCATAAAGTGCATACTTTTTGACATCTGAAACCTCAGCTTGTTGGGAACAGGCCCCCAAAATCTGGCCATAAACTGGCCCCAAAACTGGCCATAAACAAAATCTCTGCAACACTGTGACATATTCGTGATGGCCATGACACCCACGCTGGAAGGTTGTGGGTTTACTGGAATGAGGGCAAGGAACACCTGGCCCACCCAGGGCAGAAAACCGCAAACAATAGCATGAGCCATCTGTGCCTTAAGGACATGCTCCTGCTGCAGATAACTAGCCCAACCCATCCATTTATTTCCCCCCCATCCCTTTGTTTCCCATAAGGGATACTTTTAGTTAATCTAAAATCTATAGAAACAATGCTAACGACTGGCTTGTTGTTAATAAATATGTGGGTAAATCTCTGTTCGAGGCTCTCAGCTCTGCGGGCTGTGAGATCCCTGATTTCCCACTTCGCTCCTCTGTATTTTTGTGTATGTGTCTTTAATTCCTCTAACGCAGCTGGGTTAGAGTCTCCCCGACCGAGCTGGTCTCGACATCAGCTGGTCAAGTCCATCTGGGAAACATATCCTGAGATGGGTGGAGCTTTCACGTCTTATTCATACTTATACTTTCTTCCTTTCTTTTCTTTTCTTTTTTTTTGAGATGAAGCCCCCTTGTTATTTGCCTGGGAGTCTAGGATACAGCAGGCTCTGGGTAAATACATACTGTAAAGTTGGCAGGTAGAAGGGGTTTTTGGCTGTTGTTTTTCAAACAGATTATTAATATGTTGACATTATTAAAAACACATGCACATGAACATCACCATTGCCCCAGAAGCCTCTCCAGCTCACGAGTGTCAAGCCCAGTGATTTATAAGATTGCTTGCACATATTATATTTTAAAGCACATATTGCTTTTGTGAAATGTGTATTTATTATACATTTTGGAATTGATAATGTATGCCGAAAAGCAGCCTCTGCCTTGCTGGATCTGAGACAGTCTATCATGTAAACACACTTCTGGAAGGGACTTGATACAAATGCTTTAGACGGGGTCAACCAGCTTCCATGGTCTCTCTCTCTCTCTCTGTCTCACACAAACATGCACACACACACACAGGCCCCTTCTCCTCCCCCGACCATGTCACACCCATATAAATAGATAATAAAAACAGTAATGGAACAACAGCCCCAGAGGAAAGCTCTGTTAGGAATAAATCTGATTTTCAAAGCTGCAAAACACCCATCCAGCGAAGTAACCTTGTAAAAAGCAACAATTTATAACTCTACAGATTGGGCTGCCCCAAATTAGGGAAATGGCTTTGTGAGCCCCCAACAAGTGTGTTCTTCAAATACCCTCAGCTGTGGCTCCAAGTACAAGAGTTGATAGGAAATCCAATTTGCGGTCAGTCTATATGGAGAGTGTTCCAGACTCTGATCACCTTGGTAAGGCCATGTGGGTCAGTGTATGGCTGTGTGGGTGTGGGGGGCTGTGTAGGTATGTGGGTCTGTGTGTTGCTGTGTGGGTTGGTGTGTGGCCGTGTGGGTCTGTGTGTTGTCACGCTGTGTAATGTGCATTCACACTCCACTCTGGCAGCTTAATCTTTTCCTCCCCAGCATCCATTAGCGTAATCAACTGGAGGCCTGCCCAGAACCTGCCAAGCTTGTATTAATGTTGGCTCAGGGGGAGATTTATTCCTTCCTAGCACAGCACCGGCTATCCCCAGCATCCATTAGCGTAATCAACTGGAGGCCTGCCCAGAACCTGCCAAGCTTGTATTAATGTTGGCTCAGGGGGAGATTTATTCCTTCCTAGCACAGCACCGGCTATACCTGGCTCAGCTAGGACTCTCCCACCTTTATACCCCTCACTACACTACACATACACACACACATCCATGCACACATACAGGCACATGCACTTGCACACGAACACACACATACACGAGTGCCAGGTGGAACTAGTTCTGACTAGTGTTTGGAAGTGGAAGCTCCTTGGCCTCTGCCAAATATAGTCAATCACCCCGAGATTTTCAGAGCCTCTGCATCATTGTCTGATCTGGAAACCCCTTTCCTATTCTGCAAGGGCCACAAGCACATTATAAATGCAATCTCACTTGGAGGCTTAAGTGCCAACCTGGGGTCAAACAGCTGTGTCATCTGAATGAGTAATTTACCTCTCTGCTCATCAGTTTGCTCATTCATAAAATGGGAATAATATTAGCAGGATGACATCATGAGGTTCCTCATTAAGGTATCATTTTTAAAATGAACAACAGTCCCTGCCCAGTGGGAGAGGCATCAGACAGAATGTCTACTCCCACCTCAGTCCAGGATGGAATTAATCTCAGCCTCTTACCCCTGCTAAGTCCAATCACACAAACCCTGCAGGGAGAAAGAGAGCATCTGCCATAGAGTCAGGCTGCCACCCTGTTCACCTGCTTCTGTCCTTGGCACCTGCCCCTGAGCTCCAGACACACAGAACTCTTCACTGATCCCAGGACACACCCCCTTTGCACATGCTGTGTCCTCTGCCTGGATTTCCCTTCCACCTATTCTCTGCCTAGAAAACTGACATCACCCTTCAAAGCTCAGATCTAAAACCACCATTCATTGCAGTCTTCTCTGCTCCCTCCTCTTCTCCCTTAGCCTCAAGCAGAGATAATTTCTTGGGTCGCCATGGAATCTCATGAAAAGTTCTATTTGAACACTTTCTATACTTGCAACACCAGGACATGATGTGGTTCTTCCACCAAATGGTGAACCCCTTGAGGAGAGGAGTTATGTTTATCTTCGATTCCCTAATACTTAACCCAGTGTCAAGTACGTACTAGTAAACTTAATCCATGTTTGAATGGATTATTCTTTGTGTCCTCAAAGTTTAACTCCAGGACTGGGGCATACTAATTACCTAATCAGCGTTTGTGGAAGTGACCAATTAATTGTTATGAAGCTATCTCTACAGCCCCACAGCCTAGTAGAGTTAAGTGTTTGAATGAGTGAACTGTGCCTCATATTCTGGCCACTCACTATGCTGCCTGGACCATAGTAGGTGCCAAAAAAAGGTTTGCATGAATGTCCATTCCCCCTGCACCTGGTACAGAGTTTATCTCACTGTTGCAATTGACAACCCCCATGCTTCTTCAACTCAATTAGTGCAGGTTTACCTTACTTACCTGATGATGCAATGCAGGTTCAGGGCAGCAGAGGATGGGGGAGGGAAGGAGGGGCTCTGCTCCACTGGTTCATTCAAGAGAACCCAGGCTCCTGATGGCTCTGCCAGTTTCAACAAGTGGCCTTCCAGGGTCATCCTTGGTGTTGAAACCTCGCTGGAAAGTTGTGGAAAAAGCAGGAATATTTTATGGCCAGGCCAAGAACTAGCCCACATCACTTCTGCTCACATTCTTTTGGCTAGTACTCAGTCACTTGGTCAAACCTCACTGCAGGGAAGGCTGGAAAATGTAGCTTTACTGTGTGCTCAAGTAAAAGTGGAAATGGGTTTGATGAGCAGTACTAAGTCCAAAAAACTTGTCAGTCATCCACAGATATTTGATGAATAATATGAATAATGAGTTTTTCTATACCTGGATACTAGGTATAGGTATGTTTCCACATAGCATATGCTCAATGAGTAGTTGAAATAATTCATCTCTGTATTCTGAAAAGCCTTACATATTGTCTGATGTGGAGATTGTACTCAGTAAATAAATGGATGAAAAGGAGGGAGAGAGGGAGGGAGGAAGGAAGGAAAGAAGGAAGGAAGGAATGAAGGAAGGAAGGAAAGGTTTAATAACAATGTATCGATGAATGGATGGGTGGATGAAAGAAATCAAGGATGGGTGGGAGAAAAGTAGAAAGAAAAGATTTAATAACAGATAAGTGAATGATGTATAGATGAATGGATGGGTGAAATCAATCAAGGATGCAAGGGAGGAAAGGAGAAAGGAAGGGAGGAACAAATGAAGGAAGGAGAAAAGGAAGGAAAATGCTAAGAGTAATAATGGATGGATGATGGATAGATGAATGGATGAAAGAAAGGAAGGATGAGTGAGAGAAAGGAAGGGAGATGGGAGGAAGGTATATATATATATATATACTACATACATATATACATATACATAGTTTTGTTAATATGTAACAAGAATTAGGAGATATATATATATATACACATGCTTGGGAAATGAATTACTTGGGAAATTGTTACCGTCATAAACTAGGGCAATGGGTTACCCCTGAGAACTCAGGTCTTCCTGTTAGCCCCAACTGCTCAGTCCCCACTTGGTCCTGATCCCTTGGCGCACCCCTCATTACACCCTACACAGGGACTTGACCACCTTCCAGCTTCCAAGTAGGAGTGAGCTTACATCCAGGTTTCCTGGGTGTGGTGGCTACAGCTTCAAGTGGGAGCCATGGAAAATGGGGGGTGGGAAGACAGAGCAAGGTTTTAGATTCAAAATCTACACTCTGCTTGAGTGATCAATATCATTTCCATACTATAATTACATTGCCCAATTCTCCCCTGATTGTACTGCTATCTTCTAGGCTGTCCTGGTTGGAAGGAATCTAAAACTATGAGATGTCAGATTCTGTGAAACAATGACTTCCCAAGGAAATAAGGAAGTATGGTCCTAGACAGTAACTGATAAATCCCATTAGGTCTCTTATCCCCTATTTGGTCTCTTCTGAGATGAGATTGTTGATTTGTCTAATGCAAACTGTGTATCCAGTATTGCTGAAGGAGAAAAATTTGCCCAGCTTTGGAGGATGAGGGCTCAGGGAGTCTAAGCCAGGGAGCAGAAGGAGGATGGGACTGAGGTATGGTACGTGGCTACATCAGATACATCTTGACAGATTTTTCTCCATGTTCTGCCTGATTATTCTGGTCCACAGAACTCCTACAAAGAGAGTTTGCTACTATAGTGTTTTAAGTCAGGAGCCACAGGATCTGTTCTCGTGAAACTTGGTTAGGATAAAAGAAAAAGGGGGCGCATTTGGCTCAGAGCTCAGAGGTGCTCCACAAGGGATGCCCCAGAACTCTGCAGATGGTCCAAGAGGAGAACACATCTCTGCAAAGCACCCCTGCCTCTCCAATACTGATATCCTCATTCCCCAGCTTCTGTACCCTAAACCCAGAACTTTGCTGAGCTAGAGTGTGTTAAAATAATTGTGTTTATCTTGTGCTCTTGTAAAATTTAGGACTCGTTTGCTTAAGACATGCCCCCACCCAGCCAATCTCTTCCTTCCCGTCTTTTCTGGGTCCAGGGATCAGAGAGGAAAGACTTTTGTTAAAGAGGAAAGCAAGCTGAAGTGAAAAGGAAAGAGCACTAAACTAGGAGTCAGGCAATGAAATTACAATTCCTATCTTGTGGCAAAGTTGCTGAGCTGCTTTGAGCAAGTCTCATCCCCTTTCTGGCCTGGCCTGCAACTCCCCATCTTAAGATAAGGGGTTAGTCTAGAACATTTTAAAATTAGTTGCTAATATTTAAAATCTAGAGATCCCACATAAAAGAGGTTTTTAACTCCTCCCATGAATTCAAATCGGAAACACCAGTCTCACACTCCCACTTGGCCTCAAACAGCTGAAACTGAGTGGTAGCTTCTCGCTTTAGGTGGGAGATGCACTCTCAGGTTAACCACAATCCCCACTACTCCCTATTGCTTTATAACTTGCTTCACTTGCTTATGTTATCAACTGGCCCTTGTAAGCTTATGTTTATAATTTCTAGATATCTACTCCCACTCCAGCTTCATCAATCCAAGATAAACTCACTCTCGCACAGAAGCCAAGGGTAAGAACCATCACCTGTGACTGCTACTTGTCAACACTAATTAGGCCTGCATGGTCCCAATTCAGCACCCTGGACAAATTATTGAGAGCTATTGGAGGCAAGTAAGTCCTCCCAGATCCCACCAAGTCCTGTCTAATGGGCAGCCACGCCCTTGCCCAGCCTCAGAATGTGCTGATACCTGGTAGACTGGAACTTCATCTTGTTATTATCACCAAAGCCCTGAATCTCTGCTGAATCTGCCCCGTGTTTGATTCCTTTGTAATTCTGCCACTCCTTGGGATCAGGTTGGGGATGTGTAATTCTTCTCTGTCAAGACATGTCTAAACTGCCTATCTTTTACATGCAACTGCTGCTTCCCAAAGGCCACCGTCCATGTTGCATAAAGAATGATGGATTTGATATCGTATATTACCGCTGTGCACTTTCATTTTCCATGTCTGATTTTCCTCCCCCAAATTGCTGAGTGATCGAGAGGCTAGGGTTGTTTTTATGAGAGGTGTCATAAGACCATCTTCATGCACAACATGGCCAGGCAAGGTGGATCAGAGATAAAGAAAAATTGTCAGGTACCTCCGAATTGTTTCTTGCTGGTATCTCTTTACAAGTTCCCTCCAAGACATCTCTCCAGGAGTCCATGGCTGTCAGGAGGATATCAGTTGGTTAATCTGGTTTCAACTCCTTACAATTACTTAGCCCACCAATCAAAACCCACCACAATTTGGGACCCACTGAGTGCCCACTCTGTGCCGGCACTGTGCTAGGTCTAGGACATAAGATATAAAAAGTGTATCTCTGTTCTTCTGAAGCTCCTATTCCAGTGAGTAAGAGAGACAATTAAAACAAAGCTATAGTGTGATGCAGTGGGTCACACCTGTAATCCCAGCACTTTTGGAGGCTGAGGCGGGTGGATCATTTGAGGTCAGGAGCTCAAGACCAGCCTGGCCAAAATAGAGAAACCCCATCTCTACTGAAAATAAAAAAATTGGGCTGAATAGGAAGAGCTCCAGTCTACAGCTCCCAGCATGAGCGATGCAGAAGATGGGTGATTTCTGCATTTCCAACTGAGGTACTGGGTTCATCTCACCGGGGCTTGTTGAACAGTGGGTGCAGCCCATGGAGTGTGAGCCCAGGGGCATTGCCTCACCCAGGAAGTGCAAGGGGTCAGGGAATTCCCTTTCCTAGCCAAGGGAAGCCGTGACAGATGGTACCTGGAAAATCAGCACACTCCTACCCTAATACTGTGCTTTTCCAATGGTCTTATTAGCAAACGGCACACCAGGAGATTATATCCCGCACCTGGCTTGGAGGGTCCTATGCCCACAGAGCCTCACTTACTGCTAGCACAGCAGTCTGAGATCGAACTGCAAGGTGGCAATGAGGCTGGAGGAGGGGTGTCCACCATTGCTGAGGTTGAGTAGGTAAACAAAACAGCCGGGAAGCTTGAACTGGGTGGAGCCCACCACAGTTCAAAGAGGCCTGCCTGCCTCCGTAGACTCCACCTCTGGGGGTAGGGCATAGCTGAAAAAAAGGCAACAAAAACTTCTGCAGACTTAAACGTCCTTGTCTGACAGCTTTGAAGAGAGTAGTGGTTCTCCCAGCATGGAGTTTGAGATCTGAGAACAGACAGACTGCCTCCTCAAGTGGATCCCTGACCCCCGAGTAGCCTAACTGGGAGATAATTCCCAGTAGGGGCTGACTGACACCTCATACAGCCGAATTCCCCTCTGAGACAAAGCTTTCAGAGGAAGGATCAGGCAGCAACATTTGCCGTTCTGCAATATTTGCTGTTCTGCATCCTCCGCTGCTGATACCCAGGCAAACAGGGTCTGGAGTGGACCTCCAGCAAACTCCAACAGACCTGCAGCTGAGGGTCCTGACTGTTGGAAGGAAAACTAACAAACAGAAAGGACATCCACACCAAAACCCCATCTGTACATCACCATCATTAAAGACCAAAGGTAGATAAAACCACAAAGACAGGGAGAAACCAGAGCAGAAAAGCTCAAAATTCTAAAAATCAGAGTACCTCTTCTCCTCCAAAGGAACGCAGCTCCTCGCCAGCAATGGAACAAAGCTAGACGAAAAATGACTTTGACGAGTTGACAGAAGTAGGCTTCAGACCACCGGTAATAACAAACATCTCTGAGCTAAAGGATGATGTTTGAACCCATCGCAAAGAAGCTAAAAACTTTGAAAAAAGACTAGATGAAAGGCTAACTAGAATAAAGAGTGTAGAGAAGTCGTTAAATGACCTGATGGAGCTGAAAACCATGGCACGAGAACTACGTGACAAATGCACAAGCTTCAGTAGCCAATTCGATCAAGTGGAAGAAAGGGTATCAGTGATTGAAGATCAAATGAATGAAATGAAATAAGAAGAGAAGTTTAGAGAAAAAAGAGTAAAAAGAAATGAACAAAGCCTCAAAGAAATATGGGACTATGTGAAAAGACCAAATCTGCGTCTCATTGGTGTACCCGAAAGTGACAGGGAGAATGGAACCAAGTTGGAAAACACTCTGCAGGATATTACCCAGGAGAACTTCCCCAACCTAGCGGGGCAGGCCAACATTCAAATTCAGAAAATACAGAGAATGCCACAAAGATACTCCTCGAGAAGAGCAACTCCAAGACACATAATTGTCACACTCACCAAAGTTGAAATGAAGGAAAAAATGTTAAGGGCAGCCAGAGAGAAAGGTTGGGTTACCCTCAAAGGGAAGCCCATCAGACTAATAGCTGATCTCTGAGCACAAACTCTACAAGCCAGAAGAGAGTGGGGGCCAATATTCAACATTCTTAAAGAAAAGAATTTTCAACCCAGAATTTCATATCCAGCCAAACTAAGCTTCATAAGTGAAGGAGAAATAAAATACTTTACAGACAAGCAAATGCTGAGAGATTTTGTCATCACCAGGCCTGCCTTACAAGAGCTCCTGAAGGAAGCACTAAACATGGAAAGGAACAACCGGTACCAGCCACTGCAAAAACATGCCAAATTGTAAACATCATCGGTGCTAGGAAGAAACTGCATCAACTAACGTGCAAAATAACCAGCTAACATCATAATGACAGGATCAAATTCACACATAACAATATTAACCTTAAATACAAATGGGCTAAATGCTCCAATTAAAAGACACAGACTGGCAAATTGGATAAAGAGTCAAGACCCATCAGTGTGCTGTATTCAGGAAACCCATCTCATGTGCAGAGACACACATACGTTCAAAATAAATGGATGGAGGAAGATCTACCAAGAAAAGGAAAACAAAAAAAGCAGGGCATGCAATCATACTCTCTGATAAAACAGACTTTAAACCAACAAAGATCAAAAGAGACAAAGAAGGCCATTACATAATGGTAAAGGGATCAATTCAACAAGAAGAGCTAACTATCCTAAATCTATATGCACCCAATACAGGAGCACCCAGATTCATAAAGCAAGTCTTTAGCGACCTACAGAGAGACTTAGACTCCCATACAATAATAATGGGAGACTTTTAACATCGCACTGTCAACACTAGACAGATAAACGAGACAGAAAGTTAACAAGGATATCTAGGACTTGAACTCAGCTCTGCACCAAGCGGACTTAATGGACATCTACAGAACTCTCCACCCCATATCAACAGAATATACATTCTTCTCAGCACCACATCACACTTATTCAAAAATTGACCACATAGTCGGAAGTAATGCACTCCTCAGCAAATGGAAGAGCACAGAAATTATAACAAACTGTCTCTCAGACCACAGTGCAATCAAATTAGAACTCAGGATTAAGAAACTCTCTCAAAACACTCAACTACATGGAAACTGAAACTGCTCCTGAATGACTACTGGGCACATAATGAAATGCAGGCAGAAATAAAGATGTTCTTTGAAACCAATGAGAACAAAGACACAGTATACCAGAATCTCTTGAACACATTTAACGCAGTGTGTAGAGGGAAATTTATAGCACTAAATGCCCACAAGAGAAAGCAGGAAAGATCTAAAATTGACACCCTAACATCACAATTAAAAGAACTAGAGAAGCAAGAGCAAACACATTCAAAAGCTAGCAGAAGGCAAGAAATAAGTAAGATCAGAGCAGAATTGAAGGAGGTAGAGACACAAAAATCCCTTCAAAAAAATCAGTGAATCCAGGAGCTGGTTTTTAGAAAAGATCAACAAAATTGATAGACCACTAGCAAGACTAACACAAAAGAAAAGAGAGCAGAATCAAACAGATGCAATAAAAGATGATAAAGGGGATGTCATCAGCAATCCCACAGAGATACAAACTACCATCAGAGAATACTATAAACACCTCTATGCAAATAAACTAGAAAATCTAGAAGAAATGGATAAATTCCTGGATACATACACCCTCCCAAGACTAAACCAGGAAGAAGATGAATCCCTGAACAGACCAATAACAGGCTCTAAAATTGAGGCAATAAATTACAGCCTACCAACCAAAAAAAGTCCACAAGACAGATTCACAGCCGAATTCTACCTGAGGTACAAAGAGGAGCTGGTACCAGTCCTTCTGAAACTATTCCAGTCAACAGAAAAAGAGGGAATCCTCCCTCACTCATTTTATGAGGCCAGAATCATCCTGATATCAAAGCCTGGCAGAGACACAACAAAAAAAGAAATTTTAGACCAATATCCCTGATGAAAATCAATGCAAAAATCCTCAATAAAATACGGGCAAACAGAATCCAGCAGCACATCAAAAAGCGCATCCACCATGATCAAGTTGGCATCATCCCTGTGATGCAAGTCTGGTTCAAGATACACAAATAAATATACGTAATCCATCATATAAACAGAACCAAAGACAAAATCCACATGATTATCTCAATAGATGCAGAAAAGGCCTTCAACAAAATTCAACAGCCTTCATGCTTAAAATTTTCAATAAACAAGTATTGATGGGACATATCTCAAAATAATAAGAGCTATTTATGACAAATTCACAGCCAATATCATACTGAATGGGCAAAAACTGGAAGCATTCCCTTTGAAAACTGGCACAAGACAGGGATGCCCTCTCTCACCGCTCCTATTCAACATGTGTTGGAAGTTCTGACCAGGTCAGTCAGGCAAGAGAAAGAAATAAAGGGTACTCAATTAGGAAAAGAGGAAGTCAAATTGTCCCTATTTGCAGATGACATGATTATATATTTAGAAAACCCCATTGTCTGGGCCCAAAATCTCTTTAAGCTGATAAGCAACTTCAGCAAAGTCTCAGGATACAAAATCAATGTACAAAAATCACAAGCATTCTTATACACCAATAACAGACAAACAGAGAGCCAAATCATGAGTGAACTCCCATTCACAATTGCTTCAAAGAGAATAAAATACCTAGGAATCCAACTTACAAAGGAAATGAAGGACCACTTCAAGGAGAACTACAAACCACTGCTCAATGAAATAAAAGAGGACACAAACAAATGGAAAAACAATTCATGCTCATGGATAGGAAGAATCAATATTGTGAAAACGGCCATACTGCCCAAGGTAATTTATAGATTCAATGCCATCCCCATCAAGCTACCAATGACTTTCTTCACAGAATTGGAAAAAAAAACTACTTTAAAGTTCATATGGAACCAAAAAAGAGCCTGCATTGCCAAGACAATCCTAGGCCAAAAGAACAGAGCTGGAGGCATGACTCTACCTGACTTCAAACTATAGTACAAGGCTACAGTAACGAAAACAGCATGGTACTGGTACCAAAACAGAGATATAGAACAATGGAACAGAACAGAGCCCTCAGAAATAATAGCACACATCTACAACCATCTGATCTTTGACAAACCTGACAAAAACAAGAAATGGGGAAACAATTCCCTATTTAATAAATGGTACTGGGAAAACTGGCTAGCCATATACAGAAAGCTGAAACTGGATCCCTTCCCTACACCTTACACAAAAATTAATTCAAGATGGATTAAAGACTTAAATGTTAGACCTAACACTATAAAAACCCTAGAAGAAAACCTAGGTAATGCCATTCAGGACATAGGCAGGGGCAAGTACTTCATGACTAGAACACCAAAAGCAATGGCAACAAAAGCCAGTATAGACAAATGAGATCTAATTAAAGAGCTTCTGCACAGCAAAAGAAACTACCATCAGAGCGAACAGGCAACCTACAGAATGGGAGAAAATTTTCACAATCTACCCATCTGACAAAGGGCTAATATCCAGAATCTACAAAGAACTTAAACAAATTTACAAGAAAAAATAAAACCCCATCAAAAAGTGAACAAAGGATATGAACAGACACTTCTCAAAAGAAGACATTTATGCAGCCAACAGACACATGAAAAAATGCTCATCATCACTGGCCATCAGAGAAACGCAAATCAAAACCACAATAAGATACCATCTCACACCAGTTAGAATGACGATCATTAAAAAGTCAGGAAACAACAGGTGCTGGAGAGGATGTGGAGAAATAGGAACACTTTAACACTGTTGGTGGGTCTGTAAACTAGTTCAACTATTGTGGAAGACAGTGTGGTGATTCCTCAAGGATCTAGAACTAGAAATACCATTTGACCCAGCCTTCCCATTACTGGGTATATCCCCAGAGGATTATAAATCATGCTGCTTTAAAAACACATGCACTCATATGTTTACTGCGGCACTATTCACAATAGCAAAGACTTGGAACCAACCCAAATGTACATCAATGATAGACTGGATTAAGAAAATGTGGCACATATACACCATGGAATACTATGCAGCCATAAAAAAAGATGAGTTCATGTCCTTTGTAGGGACACAGATGAAACTGGAAACCATCATTCTGAGCAAACTATCGCAAGAACAAAAAACCAAACACCACATGTCTCACTCACAGGTGGGAATTGAACAATGAGAACACGTGGACACAGGGTGGGGAACATCACACACTGGGGCCAGTGGTGGGGTGGGGGTAGGGAGGAGGGATAGCATTAGGAGATATACCTAATGTAAATGATGACTTAATGGGTGCAGCACACCAACATGGCACATGTATACGTATGTAACAAACCTGCACATTGTGCACATGTAACCTAGAACTTAAAGTATAATAAAAATAAATAAATAAATAAATAAGCTGGGCATGGTGGCACTCACCTATAATCTCAGCTACTCAGGAGGCTGAGGCAGGAGGGTTACTTGAACTGGGGAGATGGAGGCTGCAGTAATCCAAGAAAATGCCACTGCATTCCAACCTGGGTGTAAATAAATAAATAAATAAATAAATAAATAAATGCTATCTACTAGCCAGCAGTGATAAACACTTGGAAGAAAACTATCTGAGTAAAGACGGGATGATGGTAATGGATATTGTAGGTTAGAGCCATGAGGGAAGACTTCTCCCCAAGGTGGCTTCTATGCAGACCTCTAGATGAAGTGGATGCTCAGGCTGTGAGGAAGAGCTTTCCCGGTGAAGGGAACAAATGCCAAGGTCTGGCAGCTACAACATGCTTGGAATGTTTGAAGACCAGAAAGAGGGTTTTTGTAGCTACAGCAGAATAAGAGAGAGAAGCTACAGAAGATACTAAGGTCAGAGAGCTGGTCCTCATTGTCCGTTGCTCCCACTGGCTTTGGCTTTAAGTACTCATTTGCAGTCTGCAGAGAAACAGGACCAACAAGATATGCAGACAGAGACATGGATGCACACTTAGAGATACAGATGGAGACAGAGATGATAGAGATGGTGATGAAGATGGAGGTAGCGATGGAGATAAAGAGGCAGAAGTAGAGTTAGAGGGAGAGAGAGAGACATAGAGATAGAGACAGAAATAAAAAAAGGCTTACTTTAAGGTATCTGTTCATGGAATTGTGGGGTTGGCAAATTCTGAAATCTTCAGGGCAGGTCAGCAGGCTGCAAGTGCTCAGGCAGGAGCTGATGATGCTGCAGTCTTGGGGAAGAATTTCTTCTTCCTCAGAGGAACCTCAATTCCACTCTTTAGGCCTTTAACTGATCAAACGGGGCCTATTCAAATTATTGAAGATAATCTCCTTATCTTAAGTCAACTGATAGTAGATGTTAGCCCAATCTACAAAATCCCTTCAGAGCAACACTTAGATTAGTGTTGGATTGAGTAACTGGGTGCTACATCCTAGCCAGGTGGACACATACAACTCCCCACCACAGGCTCTTTGAGCTCCTGCATTATTCTCCATCACATGCCTCTGCTTTTGGCATCCTCTCTGTGCACAGCTCCAAGTGTGTCTCCTACCACAATGACCAGTATGGTGTCTGACCTAAGGATACAGTAGAGATGTTATTGTTATTATTTTGTTAGTCACCTTAAATATTTTTAGAAGAGTGAGAATATATTTCAAAATAAAATGTATGATTTCCATATCCCTATCTGGGTTTTGGGATGTTTAGATTTCAGCGAGAGGAGTTTGGCAGGCTTGCCCCATCTCCTGCAATGCTCTCAGAGTGCTGGTGGATGAAGGATTGCCCTGTGAACCTCTGACTCATCTGCTTGTTCTGTGAGCTTTTACATAAGAGCAGAAAGACAGCTCTAGACTGAGTCAGGCTAGAGAGGGCTGTGGCATTATCCTTAAAAGATACATCGTCCATGAATGTGTCTCCACACCCCATCCCCAGGCTATATCCCTTTGGGGAGAAAGAATGCTAAGCCCTCTCTATGAGGCTGCCCCAAGTCTTTCCAGGCTGGGCTCTCTCTGACTCCACTTCACCCCATCAGGCATTTGCTGTTGAATTAATATTCCTAACCCCAGCTCTGGTCTTGACAGCCCTTGCTCAAAACTTCAGCTCTCTGTGGACTTCAGGAAGGAAGACCAACTCCACAGCATGGCTTTAGAAAGCCTCCATGATTATCCCACCCAAAACTCCTGCAGCCTCCCCACCGTTTCCAGATTCTTACATATCCTTGACGGTCAGGTGACACCTGTGTCCTCCAATGTCCTGACATTCCCACCTCCCTCTGCTCAAACCCCTTCATCCACTAGAAAATGCTTTCTTCTTTTAAATATCCTTGAGAAAATTCTATTCTGTTGCAAGAAAAAAAGATAAAATGTATGATATTACAAATGAGAATATCTGTCCAACAAATATCACCCTTAGGAGAATCACAGAGCGACCCACAGAAAGGAGAAGATATTAGCAATAGTATCTTCAATCAAGAACTAATATCCAGAATATATAAAGAACACCTACTAACCAGTAAGAAAAGTGTAGAGTCTCCAATGGGAAAAAAAAAAAAAGGCAAAAGACCTGAACAGGTACTGCACCAAAAGAAAGAGCAGGAAGGCCAGGCCAGAAGGCCAGAATGTTAGGAGGCAGAACACCAAACAGACAGAAGGCCAGAGAGAGGGCCAGAAGGAAAAAAAAATAGAAGGCCTAAAGGGAGAAGGCCAGAGGACAGAAGGCAGAAGGCTAGAAGGCAGAAGGCAAGGAGAGAAGACAGAAGGCAAAAGACAGAAAGGCAGATGGCCAGAGGGACAGAAGACAGAGGCCAGAAGAAAAAGACCAGGATGGAAAGCCAGAATACAGAAGCCCAAGATAGAAGGCCAGAAGGTAGAGGGACAGAAGACCAAAAGGCAGAAGGCCCAAAGGGAGAAGAAAAGGCCAAAAGGCAGAAGGCCAGAAGGTAGAGGGACAGAAGGCCAAAAGGCAGAAGGTCCAAAGGGAGAAGACAAGGCCAAAAGGCAGAAGGCCGGAAGGGAGAAGACAAGGCCAAAATACAGCAGACCAGAAACCCAGAAGGGCAGGCCAGAGGCCAGAAGGGAGAAGGCCAGGCCAGAAGGGAGAAGGCCAGAAGTCCAGAAGGAAGAAAGCCAGAAAGGCAGAGGCAAAAAAGGCAGAAAGCCAAAGGGAGAAAAAGCAATGACCAAAAGGCAAGGCCAGAAGGCAGAAGGTAAGGCTAGAAAGTACGGTGAAGTGGAGTCAGAGAGCCCAGCCTGGAAAGACTTGGGGCAGTCTCATAGAGAGGGCTTAGCATTCTTTCTCCCCAGAGGGATATATAGCCTGGGTTGGGGTGTGGTGACATATTCATGGATGATGTATCTTTAAAGGTAATGCCACAGCCCTCTCTAGCCCTGACTCAGTTTAGAAAGGTCAGAAAGGCGGCCTGAGGCCAGAAGGGCAGAAAGAAAGAAGGACAGAAGGCAGAAGGCCAGACCAGAAGGCAGAATACCAGAAAAAAAGAAGGCCAGGCCAGAGCACCAGAAAGCCAGAAGGCCAGAGGGATAAGCCAGAATGCAGAAGACCAAAAGACAGAAGGCCAGCAGGAAAGAAGGCAGAAGACCAGGCCAGAGGACAGAAGGCAGCAAGTGCAGAAGGCCAGATGGCAGAAGACGAGAACAGAAGGCAGAAGGCCAGATGGCAGAAAATCATGCTAGAAGGCAGAATGCTAGGCCAGATGGCCAGAAGGCACAAGGCTAGGCCAGAAGGCTTGGCAAGAAGGCCAGAAGGCAGAAAGCCAGGAGGCCAGGCCAGAAGGAACACGGCCAGAAAACAATAGGTCAGACCAGAAGGCCAGAATGCCAGAAGGCCAGAAGGCCAGAAGACCGGCAAGCAGAAGGACAGGAAGGAAGGAAGGAAGGAAGGAAGGAAGTGAAAAGGCCAAAGGCCTGGCTAGATAGCCGGAAAAATGAAGGCAATAGGCCAGATGGCCAGAAGGCAGAAGACCAGCACAAAACGCCAGAAAGCAGAAGGCCAAGCCAGAAGGCAAGAGGACAGAAGGCCAAGCCAGAAGGCAAGAGGACAGAAGGCCATGCCACATGGCCAGAAGGCCAGAAGACAGCGGGCCAGAAGGCCAGAAAACAGAAGGCAAGGCAAGAAAGCAGAAAGTCAGGCCAGATCAGAAAGCAGGAAGAGGACAGAACACCAAACAAAAGAAGGCCTGGAGTTCCAGAAAGCCAGGAGGCCAGAAGGCAGAAGGCCAGAAGAAAGAAGGCCAGGCCAGAGAATCAGAAAGGCAAAGGCAAGAAGATAGAAGTCCAGAAGGCAAAAGTCAGAAGGCCAGAGGACAGAAACCCAGGCCAGAGAAACAGGCCAGAAGGCAGGTGGCCAGATGACCAGCAAGGAGAGACCAGGAAGGAAGGAAGGAAGTCAGAAGGCCAAAGGCCCGGCCGGATAGCCAGAAGGCAGAATGCCAGATAGCCAGAGGCAGAAGACCAGAGAAGAATGCCAGAAGGCCAGAAAACAGAAGGCCAGGCAAGAAGGGTGAAAGCCAGGCCAGAAAACAAAACGCTGAAAGGAAGAAGGCCAAGCTGGAGTGCCAGAAAGCCTGAAGGCCAGAAGTAAGAAGGACAGAAGAACAAAAGGCAGCAGGCCAGAAGGCCAGAAAACAGAGGGCCAGGCCAGAAAACAGAAGGCCAGGCAAGAAGGGTGAAAGCCAGGCCAGAAAACAAAACGCTGAAAGGAAGAAGGCCAAGCTGGAGTGCCAGAAAGCCTGAAGGCCAGAAGTAAGAAGGACAGAAGAACAAAAGGCAGCAGGCCAGAAGGCCAGAAAACAGAGGGCCAGGCCAGAAAACAGAAGGCCAGAAAACAGCAGGCCAGATGACCAGAAAGCAAAAGACAAGGCAAGAAGGCAGAAGAACAAGAGGAGGAGGCCAGGCCAGAGCACCATTAAGCCAGAGGCCAAAAGGAAGAAGGCAGAAGGCCAGGAGGCAGAAGGTCAGGCCAGATGGCCGGAAAGCAGAAGAAGGCCAGACAGAAGAAAGCCAAAGCCAGAAGAAAGCCAAAGCCAGAAGGCCAGAAGGCAGAAGGCCAGGCCACATGAGCAGAAGGCCAGAAGCCAGAAGGCCAGAGGCCAGGCCAGAGAGAAGAGGACCAGAACAAAAGGCCAAAGGCCAGGAGGCAGAAAGCCAGAAGGCAAGAAGGCAGAAGGCCAGGCCAAAAGGCCAGAAGGCAGAAGGCCAAGAAGGTAGAAAAGGGCAAGAAGGCAGAAGACCAGGAGAGAAGACAGAGGCCAGAATGGCAGATAGCAGAAAGCCATGCTAGAAGACAGAATGCCAGGCCAGATGGCCAGAAGGCAGAAAGCCAGAAGGCCAGGCCAGAAGGAAGAGGTCCAGAAAAGGAAAGGCCATGCCAGAAGGCCAGAAAGTAGAAAGCTAGAAGACCAGCAAGCAGAAGGGCAGAAAGGAAGCAAGAAGGTGAGCAGGCTGGAGGTCTGGCCAGATAGCCAGAGGGCAAAATATCAGGCCAGAAGGCCAGAAGGCAGAAGGCCAGGTAAGAATGCTAGAAGGTCAGTAGGCAGCAGGCCAGAAGGCCAGAAAACAGAACACCAGGAATGAATGCAGAAGGCCAGGGAGGAAGGCCAGAAAAAAGTAGACAAGGGAAGAAAGCCAGAAAACAGAAAGTGAGGCAAGAAGGCAGAAGACCAGACCACAAGAGAGAACACCAAAAGGAAGAAGGCCAAGCCGGAGTGCCAAGAAACCAGAAGGCCAGAAGGTTAGAAGGAGGAAGGCCAGAAGAAAGAAGGACAGAAGGCCGAAGACCAAGCCAGAGGAGCAAAAGGCCAGAGGCAGAAAGCCAGAGGGCCAGGCCAGAGAGATGGAGGCCAGAAAACAAAAGACCAGGCCACAAGGCCAGAATGTCAGAAGGCAGAAGGCCAAGCCAGAAGACAGAACACTGAAAGAAAGAGGGCCATGCCGGAACACCAAGAAGCAAGAAGGCCAGAAGGCAGAAGGTCAGAAGACCAGCAAGCAGAAGGCCAGGAAGGAAGCAAGAAGGTGAGACAGCCAAAGGCCTGGTCAGACTTCCAGAGGGCAGAAAACCAAGACAGAATATAAGATGGCAAAAGGCCAAGCCAGAAGGCCAGAGGGTAGAAAGCCAGGCCACATGGTCAGAAGGCCAGCAGGCAGAAAGCCAGGGAAGAAGTCTAGAAGGTCAGTAGGTAGCAGGCCAGAAGGCCAGAAAACAGAAGGCCAGGCCAGAAGGCAGAAGACCAGAAGGCCAGGGAAAAAGGCCAGAAGCAAGAAGACAAGGGAAGAAATCCAGAAAGCCAAGAGAGAAGGTCAGAAGGTCAGAAGACAGCAGGTCAGAGGCCAGAAAACAAAAGACAAGTCAAGAAGGCAAAAGGCCAGGCCAGATGGGCAGAAGGCCAAAAGGCAGAAGGCCAGAGAGAAGATGGCCAGAAACCATAAGGCCAGTCCCAAAGGTCAGAATTCCTGAAGGCACAAGGCCAGAAGGCCAGCAAGCAAAGGCCAGGCAAGAAGGCAGAGGCCCAAGCCAGATGGACAGAGGTGAGCAGGCTGAAAGCCAGAAGGCTAGAAGGGCAGAACGCAGAATGCCAAGCTAGAGAAAAGAGAGCCAGGAAAGAAAAAGCCAGGCCAGAAAAGGCCAGAAGGCAGAAAGAAGGCAAGACCAGAAAAACAGGCTAGAGGGCAGAAGGCCAGAAGACAGCCAGCAGAAGGCCAGGAAGGAAACAAGAAGGTGAGAAGGCCAAAGGCCCAGCCAGATATCCAGAAGGCAGAAGGCCAGATCCCAGAAGGCAGAAGGCCACATCTCAGAAGGCAAAGACCAGGACAGAAGGCCAAAAGGCAGAAGGCCAGGCCACAAGGTCAGAAGGCAAAAGGCCAGAAAGCCAGGGATGAAGGCCAGAAGGTCAGTAGGCAGCAACAAAATACAGAAAACCAGTCAAGAATACAGAAGACGAGGCAAGAAGCCAGAACACCAACAGAAAGATAGTAGATGCTCAGGCTGGAGCGCCAGAAAGCCAGAAGGCCAGGCCAGATGAGCGGAAGGCAGAAGGCTGGGAAGCCAGGCCAGGCCAGAAGGCAGAAGGCTACAAGGCCCAAAAAAAGAAGACCAGAGGACAGAAGGCCATAAACCTGGAGGCCAGAATGCAGAAGGCCAGGTCAGGTGCAGAAGGGCAAATGACAAGAAAGCAGGCGGCCAGAAGGACAAAAGCCAGAAGGCCAGAAGGCAGAGGGCCAGAGGGCAAAAGGACAGAAAACAGAAGGCCAGGCAAGAAAGCAGAAGACTAGAAGGAAGAAGGCCAGGTCAGAAGACCAGAGGGCAGAAGGCCAGGCCACATGGCCAGAAGGTAGAAGACCAGAGAACAAGGCCAGAAGGTCAGTAGGCCAGAAAACAGAACTCCAGGCAAAAATGCAGAAGGCCAGGCCAGAGGGCAGAACACCAAAAGGAGGAACACAGGAAACGGGGATGGCCAAGCTGGAGTGTCAGAAAGCAAGGCCAGGAAGTTAGAAAGAAGGACAGGAAGACAGGAGGACAGAAGGCCAACAGCCAGGCCAGATGGGCAGAAAGCCAGAAAGCAGAAAACCAGAGGCCAGGCCAGAGAGAAGACAGCCAGAAAACAAAAGGCCAGGCCAGAGGGCCAGCATGCTGGAAGGCAGAAGTCCAGGCCAAAAGACAGAACACCAAAAGGAAGACATCATGCCAGAGCTCCAGAAAGCTAGAAGGCAAGAATGTAGAAGGCCAGGCCAGATGGCAGTAGGCCACATGGCCAGAAAGCAGAAGGCCAGAGGCCAGAAGGCAGAAGGCCAGAATGACCAGAGGCCAGAATGCAGAAAGCCAGGCCAGAAGGCAGAAAGCCAGATCAGATCATCAGAAGGCAGAAGACCAGAAGGCCAGAAGGCACAAAACCAGAAGGCAGAAGTCCAAGTCAGATGGTCAGAAAGCAGAAGTAAAGAAAGCCAGAAGGCCAAATGCAGAAGGTGTGAAGGCAAGAAGGCAAGGCCAGAAGGCAGAAGGCCAGGCCAGATGGCAGCAGCCAGAAAGGAACCAAGTAGGTCAGAAGGCCAGAAAGGCTGGAAGGCAAAAGGCCGGAAGCCCAGAAAGGAGTAAGGCAGAGTCAGAAGACAAGAAGGCAGCAAGTGAGGCCAGAAGGCAGAAAAATGAAGGCCAGGCAAGAAGGACAGAAGTTTGGGTTGTATGTGAAATCTTCCCCAGGCTCATTACATTAAAAAAGCTCCTCTCTGGTAAGAAATCTCTGCTCTTGGCATGGAAGGAAGAGGCTGTGGGAGGCTTGCTCACATACATTCCTTCATTCATTCCTTTACATATTACTTCTGAGTTGGCCCTTCAGGGATCCTCTCCAGCTTAAGTCCCCTGAGTCAGTTATATTCAAATGGAGTGTTACTTTCTTACATTCGCATAGAGTTTCTAAACTTCAGCCCATCACCTGCACTGCTTTCCGGTTAAGTTTTAGGTCTTGTTTATGTTCCACATGCTATGTATGTGAGGTATGATTAAGCAGCCTCCATTTCATAGAAACTCAGATTAAAGTTTGACTTTAGGCCAATTTCATTCCAAAATTCAAATTATGCAAAATTGGCTGCTAGGCCAGTGCCTATGTTCATCTCTATTTTCAGGCAGGTGGCTGTGCCGGGTTTCTAACGCATCCCATTCCCAGGTCCCTTAGGTGGAAAGGCAGGGTCATTCCCTGAGACTTAACAACTGAAGCATGGATGAATGGGAATTTCCTGAAGATATCCTGTGTGACTATCATTTCATGCTTTTTAAGTTCACTTTCCACACCTGAGAAGATGTGAAAAGATGTTTCTTTGAGAAAAGAAACAGCTACAGTGGCATTAGGGGAATGAAAATTTTATAAAAGCAAGCAAGACGTGTGTGGGTATGTTTCAAATACTGATCTTTAACAAAGAGTAGAGACGTGAAATAAAGGAATATACCAGCCATCAGAAGAACATTATAGGACATCAACAATTAGAGAATATTATTAAGACTAAAATGAGAGGGAAAATTAAAAGATGGATGTTGGGGAGATTAAGACAGGGAAAATCAACAAAGGGAGGGCCAAAAACAAAGGGCACTGTGTAAAGTTTAACTCCAGTCATAGAAGAAAGATGCCTCCCTCTGAGGCCAAGGAACGTGCTGAAGGTTAGATGAAGAGAGAGGGAAATGTCTGAAGACTTATGACACTACTGGACAGGCATTTTCACATTGGCCTCAATACCACATTGGAAAAGCCACTCCCTCAAGGACACCTGAGGTTGACATGGCCCCGGTCCTGTCCCTCCTGGGCAGCTCTTCACACCAGCTCATAGGACCTGGAGCTCACCTGCACTCGGAATTGGGGCAGCCTCCTCCTTCCCTCCGCTTCTCCTCTCCTGGCTCTGAGCACTCACATCTGATTTGGAGAGCTGATAACCTGTTTGCAGAAAACACGTACCTGAATGTTTCGTTCTGTGCTGAGATCTGTGCCTGATCTTCAAGGGCAGGGAGGGGAGGAACACAGCACACATGAAAGGGCAATGCCAGGAAGAGCACCCTAAATACCAGAGACATGGGAGGCCCCGCCCACAGCAGGAAGGGCACCTGGCCTTGAGTTCAGAGACTGGAGGGCTGTTTGCTGATGCCCATGCCCAGGGCTAAAGACAGACTGCATGGCCAGGCATGGTGGCCCCTGCCCGTAACTGCACCACTTTGGGAGATTGTGACTTGAGGCCAGGAGTTCAAGGCCTGTCTGGGCAACATACAGACCTTGTCTCTAAAAGAACAGAAAATTAGTTAGGCGTAGTGGTGTATGTCTGTAGTCCCAGCTACTCGGGAAGCTGAGGCAGGAGGATCACCTGAGCCCAGAAATTTGAGGCTGCAGTGAGCTGATTGTGCCACTGCCCTCCAGCCTGGGTGGCAGAATGGGACACTGTCTCTGACAGGCTGCTAAACCTTCTCTTTTTTACACCCAGGATGGGATTGTTTCCACAGTAGATTGGATCTTATTTTCAAAAGATGTCCAATAGGCATAAGCTCAATCAGAACCCTGAGAGGTCTATTTTAGAGGAACAGTCTCTGCTATGTTTACTACTGGGGTGTTAAACTCCACCATGGTTCACAGAGCAGAACGCTTGTTAGTAAATACTTAACACTGTTTTTCCTCCTTTTAACAAATATCCATTGAGTGTCCAGCATGGTTCTGGGTGTTAGATATGGAGTGGCAAAAAAACCCCATAAATTCTTGGTCAGGAAGTGGGCATTCTCATGAGGTGACAAACTACACATAAGTAAATAAATAAGCAAATTCTGTCCAGTTAGCTCTAAGTGCTATAGGGGTGCAAAGCGGTTCTCCCTCAGCTAAGGTTTCGCTTTTGCGGCTTCAGTTACCTGCGGTCAACTGTGGTCTGAAAATTAAGTATCAAGCAATAAGATATTTTCAGAGACCCCATTTACATAACTTTTATTACAGGGTATTTTTATATTATTTGATTGTATTATTAATTTTTATTGTTAATCTCTTGCGTGTGCCTAATTTAACCCTTATCATGGGTATGAATGTACAGGGAAAAACAGCATAGAAAAGGTTCGATACTCTTATTTCAGGCATCCACTGAAGATCTGGGAACATATTTAAAGCAGATGAGGTGGGGACTACTGCATAGGAGCCAGGGCAGAGATGGAGTGGAATGTGGGGAAGCTATTCTGGGTAGCATTTGATGAAGTAAATGAATGTTGACAGATTCAGCCACAGATGCCACAGGACTCAAGATCTCCAGCATCATGTCTCTGTGCTTCCTCAGGGCTGTGTCCAGTAGTGCCCACTCCTCCCTGGTGATGTTCACAGCCAGATCCTTGAAGGGCACTGACTTTTTGAAGGACACCGTGGTTCAGACCGTGCTACTCCCCAACAGCATCGACGGGCTGCACAGTCAAGGATGACATCCCTGAGAAAGCATGTATGAAAAGCTCAAACTGACTGGGCACAGTGGCTCACGCTTATAATCCTCAAACTTTGGGAGGCTGAGGAGAGTGAATCGCTTGAGCTCAGAAGTTCAAATCTAGCCTGGGCAACATAGTGAAATCCCTATCTCTACTAAAAATACAAAAAAAAAAAAAAAATAGCTTGGTGTGGTGGCAGGCATCTGTAGTCCCAGCTACTCAGGAGGCTGAGGTGGGAGGATGGCTTGAGCCTGGGAGGCAGAGGTTGCAGTGAGCGGTGATTGCACCACTGCACTCCAGCCTAGGTGACAGAACCAGACTCGAGGGACAGCAACAGGGACAGGGAGAGGCAAGAGGGAGAGGAGGAAAAAAATAAAAGGAAAGAGACAAGAGGAGATGAGATGAGAAGAGAAAATGTCAAACCCCGTTCAGAGACTGGGCCGTGGTTTGGTTCCTCTGGGCTGACTCGGCAGAGGTCTTTTCGATACATCCAGAGATACACTCTTATAAGTAACAACTTATTATAAGGTCATGCCACAGGAGGTGCAGTGTGCAATAACCTGGCAACTCCACAATAAAGTACCAATTCTACTTCAAAGTGATCATAAAATTTGTACTAGGAAATTTATAAATAAATTCTACTCCCCTCCAATGTTAATGAAATCTACAGGCTAGTCAATAGAAGGAACACCCATGTTCTGCCACTTATCCACTGTGGTGATGGGCAGATTATCCCCTGATATGAATCTCTCAATTCTCATCAGTGAAATGGTTTAACAACTTGTATTAGTCTGTTCTCATGCTGCTAATAAAGACACACCTGAGCCTGGGTAATTTATAAAGGAAAAGAGGTTTAACGGACTCACATTTCCACATGGCTTGGAAGGCCTCACAATCATGGCGGAAGGTGAAAGGCACTTCTCTTTTTTTTTCTTTCTTTTTTTTTTTTTTGAGATGGAGCCTCGCTCTGTCACCCAGGCTGGAGTGCAGTGATGCGATCTCGGCTCACTGCAAGCTCCACCTCCCGGGTTCACACTATTCTCCTGCCTCAGCCTCCCAAGTAGCTGGGACAACAGGCGCCCACCACCATGCCTGGCTAATTTTTGGTAATTTTTTATTAGAGACGGGGTTTCGCCATGTTAGCCAGGATGGTCTCGATCTCCTGACCTCATGATCCACCCACCTCGGCCTCCCAAAGTGCTGAGATTACAGGCGTGAGCCACGATGCCCAGCCATGAAAGGCACTTCTTACATGGCAGCAGGCAAGAGAGCATGGGAGCAAAGCAAAAGGAGAAACAACTTATAAAACCACTGATCTCATGAGACTTATTTACTACCAGGAGAACAGTATGGGAAAAACCACCCTATGATTCAATTAACTCCCACCGGGTCACTCCCACAACACATGGGAATCATGGAAGCTACAATTCAAGGTGAGATTTGGGTGGGGACAGAGCCAAACCATATCATTTCACCCCGGCCCTTCCCAAATATCATGTCCTCACATGTCAAAACTAATCATGCCTTGCCAATAGTCCCCCAAAATCTTAACTCATTTTAGCATTAACTCAAATGTCCACAGCCCAAAGTCTTATCTGAGACAAGGCAAGTCCCTTCCACCTATGAGCCTGTAAAATCAAAAGCAAGTTAGTTACTTCCTAGATACAATGGGGGTATAGGCATTGGGAAAATATCCCCATTCCAAAAGGGGAGAAATTGGCCAAAACAAGGGGCTACAGGCCCCATGCAAGTCTAAAATCCAGTGCGGCATTCAAATCTTCAAGATTCAAAATGATATCCTTTGACTGCATGTGTCACATCCAGGTCACACTGATGCAAGAGTTGCCAGGGTCTTGGGAAACTCTGCCCCTGTGGCTTTGCAGCGTACAACCTCCCTCCCAGCTGCTTTTATGGGTTGGTGTTGAGTGTCTGCAGCTTTTCCAGGTGCGCAGGGCATGCTGTTGGGAGATCTACCATTCTGGGCTCTGGAGGATGGTGGCCTTCTTCTCACAGCTCCACTAAGCAGTGCCCCAGTGGGGACTATTTGTGGGTGCTTCAATCCCATATTTCCCTTCCACACTGCCCTAGCAGAGGTTCTCAATGAGGGCCCTGCCCGGGCAGCAAACCTCTGCCTAGACAACCAGGCGTTTCCATACATCCTCTAAAACCTAGGGGGAGGTTCCCAAACCTCAATTCTTGACTCCACACCAGTACATGAACCCAGCATAAATGCCTCAGAACATTGTTTCGTTATTGTTGTTGTTGTTCCTGTTTCCTTGTCTTACCAGAATGAACACGAAATTTGTCTGTTAAGACGAACTGATATTTACTGTTTGACCTTGTACAGGATATATCACCACACCGAGCCTCAGCTTCCCATTATAATACTGGCATAACAAAAGAGTTTTATAAGAATAAAACAACAACAGAAAAAGCTTTATAAAACCTAAAGGGCTATACTTTTTTAAATACCTTGTCCTTGCCAAAACTTGTCTATTTCTGATTCACTGTATAACTATATTTTCTCCCCTTGGCCCATGCGTCATAGGACAATACCAGATTTTGCTCAGCATTCTGAACTAAACCTCTAGTTTTCAGACTCTTTTACTTCTTTTAATCAATAGAAAAGACCTGCTATGTTTGGAAAGATCGATTCCACAAAACAAATGGAAAACAATCATCCAAAAATTTGTTAAGCATCAACTATATACCAGAAACTGTGAATCAGAAAATAACATATGGTGAAAAATATGAGACCTACTAAACTGAAAGATCATTAAAAGCTGAAGTCTAACCAATTTTTCACCCATCTACAAAAAGGTGAGATTTCTTTTCCCTTCCTCCTGCTTTAATTCTAATTCTTCCTACCTCCTCTGTTGGATAGAGGAAGAAGGCAAAAAGAAGCATGAGGGAAAAGCTGGATTCAGCCACAAAGGCTCCACCAAGAACATTGGAATAAAACAAGCTATCTAGAAATCTACAGCACTCTGTACACTTCCAGATATCCCAAGTAATTAAGAAATAGAGAAAGAAAAAGCAAATTTACTGAACATGTACAAAATGTCAGTCATTGTTTGAGGCCCATACAAGTACATTATCACATTTAATATCTATTCAATCTTGAAAGGCTTGCATTCTTCTTTCATTCAACAAATATTCATTGGGCACTTACAATGTGCAAGGCACTATTCTAGGTACTTGAAATCTATCAGTAAACAAACTTAATAGATGAAAATCCTGCCCTTCTAACAAGTAAAACTTATTCAAATGAGGAGAAAGACAAATGTTAACACAATACATAAATTAAGAATTACCTTAAACAGCAATAAATGCTATAGGAAAGAAACAGAACAGGTAAAGAGGATTAGGAGTATACAGGGGAAGGGTGTATGTGAAAAGGAGAAGAGGTTGTAATTTTAATTACAGTCGTTTGAGAAGGTGACATTTGAGGGAATTTGGTCATGTGAGTCCTGGGGAAAGAGTATTCTAGGCAGAGAGAATCATCAGTGCACAAATCCTAAGGTGAAAGCCCATCTACATGTACCAGGAACAGCAATGAGGTCAGTGTGGCTGAAGTGGAGAGACTAAAGAAAACAACAGAAGTGGAAAGACTAAAGAAAAGAATAAAAGTAGAAAGGTAACACAGAAAAAACTAACAGGTGGTCAGATCCTATACGCCCTTTTAGGCCAGTGGCTTTTAAACTGAGTGAAATGAAGAGCCACTGGAGAGTCCTCAGCAAAGTAGTAAAATATTTCACTTACTTTTTGAAGGCATCACTCAGGCTGTTTGGAAAAGACTGCAAAAGGATGTGTAAAAGGATAACTGAGAGACAAGATAGGAGGTTACTATAGTAATCCAGGTGAGAGATAATGGTGGTTTGAACCAGGGTAATGGCAGTGAAAGTGGTGGGGAATTGACACATCTGGGATATGTTTTCATGGTTTGATCATCATTTTGATGATAAGTTGGCTGTGGGAGAAAGCAAGAGAAGTCTCAAGGATAGCCCCAACTAGAAAAAGAGTAGACATTTACTAACTGACAAATACTCTAGGAAGAGCAAGTGTTAGGCAGGGAATCAGTATTTGGAATACATTAATTAAGTCAATAAGACACCCAAATAGTAATGTCAAGTAGATACAGACACAGGTGTATATATGTGTACAATTCAGGAATAGTTTCTTAAACAGGTATATAAATTTAGGAGTTGTAAGCACATAGCTGGTATTTACAGTCATGATCATCAAGAAAGTGAGTGCAGAAGATTTTTTTAAAGTATAACATCCCAGAAGTCATGTGAAAAAAAAGTATGTACAAGAAGGAATGATCAACTAAATCAAATGTTGCTAAGTCAACAGAAATGATGACTATTGAGAAATTAACTTGAGATTTAGCAATATGAAGATCATTGGTGACCTTATCAAGAGTAGTTTCAATTCAGTGATGATACGGTTTGGATCTGTGTCCCCACCCAAATCTCATGTTGAAATGTAATCCCCAATGCTGGGGGTGGGGCCTGGTAGGGGGTGATTGGATCACAGGGGTATAGTTCTCATGAATTAATTTTAGCACCAACCCCCCTTGGTACTGTATACTGACAGAGTTGTAAGGAGATCTGGTTGTTTAAAAGTGTGTACCATCTCCCCCCACTCTCTCTCTCTTCCTCCAGCTCTGGCCATGTAAAATGTGCCTTTTTTTCCTTTTGCCTTCCGCCCTGATTGTAAGTTTCCTGAGGCCTCAGTCACTATGCTTCCTGTATGGCCTGCAGAATCGTGAGCCAATTAAACCTCTTTTCTTTATAAATTACCTAGTCGCAGGCATTTCTTTAGAGCAGTGCAAGAATGGACTAACAAAAGTGATAATGGCAGAAGCCTAATTATACTGGATTTAAAAGGAAACAGGAAGAAAGAAATCAGAGTCATTGAGCACAGATAATCCTTTCAAGGAGTTTGCTGCAATTGGAAAGCAAATAACTGTTATCTGGTCAGGGAAGTAGTGTCAAACAAAAGAAGGTTTAAAGACAGAGGTAGCAGTAGGTTTGTCTTCATGTGGTAGTGATGCAGTATGAAAAAACTTTATGACATAGGAGTGAGAGTGGAGAACTGTTGGAGCAATGTCCCTAAGAAGCCATTAGGAAATAGATTCTAATGCACAAACTAAGGGATTGGTTATAGAAAAGTAAAGAATAATGGGTAGAAAGATAGGTTATATGGATGGAGATGGTGGTAGATGGGTAGACAGAGTAAAAGGAGTCTATGCAAGTTCTGTTCTGATGGCTTCAATTTTCTCAGTGAGGTAGGAACCAAAATCATCAGCTGAGAGATTGAGGATGAGATGTTGGAAGGTCTGATGAGAGAAAACATTAAATAAGTCATCTAAGAAAATAGAAGAATAAACAATCTAGGAAAATACAATATGAATGCCAGGCAGTATTAAGGACTCACTTGATACTTGATATTTGTGACCATGAATTTAAGTAAAGCTAGTCAGCATGATTCTGCATTTTCCTCTAGACATATATAGCTGCTAATTTAGACACTAACAGATACTAACTTAAAGTTTAAAAATGGCTGGATTTAAGCTGGACTTAAGTGAGAGTGAGACAAGAAAGCTGAGGGTATATGCAAGGAAGTTGAGAATGCAAATCATAGATAACAAAATACTATAAAATTTAAGTTGGACAGAAGAGAAAGTGATGACTCAAGGAACAAAGGAACACTTAAAAGATGCTAAGATCAAGACGTTAATTATCATCTGTGTCATAAACAAGACTTAATTAAGTTGCCTAAATCACAAAGCATATGAATGACACAAATGGAACAGAATCTAAATCCAGATGTGTCGCATTCACATCATTCTGTCCATGGTACTGACAGCACCAAGCTGCTCTGTGAATTTGTTTTTCATCGGCATACTAACCTCCAAAAGGATGAACCTAATGCAAAACTAAAAGTTAGACTATTTTACCAGGCCTCGTGTACCTCCCTCTCCCTCAGTGTCCAATGCTCAGAGCCTGTCAGTGTCCAAACTTCCATATACTGAATCTTGCCATATCCCACCATTTGTACAAAATCACTTTCACATTTCTCTGCAGATCGATCTCCTTCATAAAAATCTGAACCACTAAGAATTGCTCTGAATAGAAAAATATTTATACAAATAAATGACTATATAAACTTAACCTTCTTCATGGGTATTTTTGTTCTAACAGGGAGTCTAGTTAACCCACTTGAACCTCTATTGTGAAATATATTTAGGTCAAAATAATTGACCTAAGAACTTTTGGTTCTTGACTTTTATTATTTCTAGTACCTTCTCCCTTAAAAACACATATCCTTTACAAAATCTTAGAATTCCATTTTTCTTATCTTTCTCTCAGAGAATGAAAAAGTGATGACACTAACATGCCATGGATCAGACCCAAACTTGTGTTAAAGATATTTCAGGCTGGGTGCCGCGGCTCACACCTGCAATCCCAGGACTTTGGGAGGCCAAGGTGGGTGGATCGCTTGAAGCCAGGAATTCAAGACCAGCCTGACCAACATGGAGAAACCCTGTATCTATTAAAATTACAAAAATTAGCCAGGCTTGATGGCTCACACCTGTAATTCCAGCTACTCAGGAGGCTGAGGCACGAGAATCACTTGAACCCGGGAGGCAGAGGTTGCAGTGAGCCAAGATCGTGCCACTGCACTCCACCCTGGGTGACAGTGGGAGACTCCGTCTCAGAAAAGGAAAAAAAGAAAAAAAAAATTAGCCAGGCACCATGGCTCACACCTGTAATCCCAGCTACTCAGGAGGTTGAGGCGTGAGTATCACTTGAACCCAGGAGGTGGAGGCTGCAGTGAGCCGAGATCACACCACTGCACTCCAGCCTGGGCAACAGTGCAAGACTCGGTCACAAAAATAAATAAATAAGTAAAAATATTTTATACTTAGAACTCTAAATTGAACGTTATAGTAAGCGTGGGACTACCTGGCAAAGCAAGAACTAAGCGTAGCCAGTTGGAGAACTCTAGTGTTCTTCTGAGTATATGGCTAAAAAAACAAGTCTTATTCATAATTTATGTCAAGACTATTATTTTTAAAGAAACCATCAAGTTAGCACAATAAGAAGCTTTCAGTCCTGAACATACACCAAAGTATCATCACTGATTATCACGGAAGACAGAAGGAAGAATTCTACTATAAACATTATACATCACTATTTAATTTATTTTCAATTAGCATGTGTGGTGGATTCTATCACAATTTGTAATTATTCACTCCACTTTCCTTCAAAAGGAGCATCATCCACACCTGTTCCTATGTAACTGACAGCACTCCCATAAGAGTAACATCCCTGCTCCACTGACTTTGGCCTTGGCCACTGGTTTGCTTTGGCCAATGGTATATAAACAAACATCCAAGCAGAAGTTTTAAGAGCCACTGTGTATTCCTGCCAAATCATTTTCTTTTTTCCCTCTGTTACAAGAACAGCATGGCCCAAATAGAAGTTGTTCTCTAGCCTGGATCTCAGAATTAGAAGATATGTGGAGCACGAGCAGAGCCACTGCCAACCTTCAGCCAACATGAAGCAAGAGCAAAAATAAGCAATTGTTGTTGTGAGCTGCTGAAATAGAGGTCATTTGTTATGCAACATAACTTAGCAAAAGTACACAATACATTGTGTATTACTTTTATAATCAGAAAAACAAATAGATTTTGCTGTTTCAAACTTTAAGGACAGCAGTTATTTTAATGCTTCAACAACTAGAAAAAGATGAATTTCAGTCCAATTTTTAAGACACCAGAGTGCTTATGAAAGAACAAGAAGTAGATGAACTGAAATTCTAGAAAGAGAAGAGCCCTTCCTAGGTGTGCAGATAACCATCTGCTATTTTATTTCCTGGGAGCATTTGAAAATTCTGGACAGAGACTGAGAACTGAGATTGGCCCAGACAGAAAGACTCCACTGGTGAAAGCAGAAAGCAGGCTGGGCGTGGTGGCTCACACCTGTAATCCCAGCACTTTGGGAGGCCAAGGTGAGCAGATCACCTGAGGTCAGGAGTTCGAAACCAGCCTGACCAACATGAAGAAACCCCGTCTCTACCAAAAATACAAAATTAGCTGGCCATAGTGGCACATGGCTGTAATCCCAGCTACTCAGGAACCTGAGGCAGGAGAATCGCTTGAACCCAGGAGGCGGAGGTTGCAGTGAGCCGAGATCACGCCATTGCACTCCAGCCTGGGCAACAAGAGCGAAACTCTGTCTCAAAAAAAAAAAAAAAAAAAGTAGAAAGCAGCTGAGCTTTTTCATACAGTAGTCTGAAAACTAGAAAGCCCCAAATGCAAGGTTGAAAGGAACATTTGCTGAATTCTAAGTAATGAAGGTGGCTGGGAGACGTGCTAGAAGGGCAGAGTGAAATCTCCCTCAGTATTACAGTGCTTACCAGAAAAAAAGCCTTCCTAGAAACAGGGGACTAACTGCAAAAAACACATGACAGACCTCCCACATTTGCATGAATTTAAAGCACTGTAAATAAACCAAGAGATTACCGGGCTAATCTCAAAACCTCTAAAGAACAGAATTAGATCTCCTGCAGTCTTTCAGGGCTGTGGAGAAGAAATCTGACAGTCTTTCAATCAAAAATCTGAGTATGTCAATGGAGACAAACCAGAGATAGACTAAATCTTACTAAAACTGCAATGCAGACTGACCCTAATAAAACTCTAATTAAATTGGCCTAACAACTAAAAAGGGGAATCATCTCTGGTGGAAGATATCACCTTCAGCCTCTACATAAATTACTACAAGTTTCAGCATATAATAAATGTGAAATTTATTAATTTCATATATTGTATTTCAAAACACATATTGTATGTTTTTCACATACAATATATGTGAAAAAAAACAAGAAAAAATGACCTGTAATCAAGACTAAAAGTAAAGCTAGAGATGACACTGATAGTGGAGTTAGGAGACAATGGCTTTAAAATAGCCATTATCCATAGGCTAATGAAAGGGAAGGAAAAAAAATGAATAAAATTTATAAAAGGATGGAGATAATCAACAAAAAAGGAAACCTATTTAAAAATAATAAAACTTCCTAGAGCTGAGAAAATAAGCTATTAAAACTTATTGGATAGGTTATTCAACCTGGCACAGAAGAGGAGAGAAATTGTAAGTTTAAAAAATAGCTCAACAAAAAATACAAAATTGAACCACAGAGAGAAAAGACAGAATAACCACATGAGACATGTGGGACAGTCAAAACGTCTAACACAGTTTAGAGGAGAGAGAGATTGGGGTAGAAGCAAAATATAAAGATATAAAATACAATTTTTTCCAAGGTTGATTTAAAAAAAAAAACATTAACCCAGAGAATCCCAAACATGATAAATGCAAAGAAACCCTTGCCTAGACACCATACAAACTATTAATGAACTAAAGACAAAAATAAAAATCTTAAACGCAGCCAAAAAAACGCACACTCCTTAAAGGAGCAACAATAAGGAAAAACAAACGAATTACATATCTGAAGTGCTATAAGAATAAAAGATTCAGGCTGCACATGGTGGCTCACACCTGTAATCCCAACACTTTGGGAGGCCGAGGCAGGAGGATAGCTTGAGGCCAGGAGTTTGAGACCAGCCTGGTCAACATAGTGAGACCCCGTCTCTACAAAACCTAAAACAAAAAATTTAGCTGAGCACGGTGGTGCCACCTGTACTCCCAGCTACTTGAGAGGATAAGGTAGGAGGATCGCTTGAGCCTAGGAGTTAGAGGCTGCAGTGAGCTATGATCACACCACTGCACTCCAGCCTCAGTAACAGAGCAAGACCCTGTCTCAAAACAGCAACACATGCCAGCCCAGAATTCTGTACCAATAAGATTTTCCTTCAAAAAAGAAGTCAAAATAAAGGGATTTCAGACAAAAGCTGAGAAAATCTGCCTCAAAGAGACTGGCACTACAAGAAATATTAAAGGAATTTTTTCAGGCTAAAGGAAAATTATCCCGGATGGTAGCAAAGAACTGTAAAAATGAATTATGAGCATTAGAAAGGGTACACAGGTGGATAAATATAAAAGAATATTTACTGTTTACAAAAAAATTATGTGGTTTGTATCATATATTGAAATAAAATATGAAAAAAATAGCACAAAGGGCAGGAGGGAATAAACAAAGTTAAACTGTCCTAAGTTTTGCATTGTTTGGGAAGTGGTAAAACATTAAGATACACTAAAAAAAAATCAAGAAGGTTTATTAAAATCTCTAAGATAACTAAAAAATAACCACAGAAGAATGTATAACTGAAAAGCTAATGAGCCAAAATGGAGTTTAGAAAACCTGACAAATAATACAGGCAGGAAAGAAATTTAAACACCCAAAGTATGGATGGGACAAATAGAAAAGAAACAGTAAGATAAAAGATTTATGCCCAACTATACTAGTAACCACATTAAATGTAAATAGAATACATATTACAACTAAAGCACAAAGCTTGTGCAACTAGATAAAACAAACATGACCTGACTATATGACATTTCCAAGAGATATACTGTAAATACAAGAATATAGATTGGCTGAACTAAAAAGAAGAAAAAATCATACCATGGAAGTATTGATGAAAAGAAAGAGTGACTATATTAATAGAAGGTAAAAGTAGACTTGAAGGCAAGAAATATTACCAGAGATAAAGAAGGTCATTTCATAATGACAAAAAGGTCATTTCAACCATAAAATAACAATGCCAACTTTTAATTCACCTAGTAAGAGCTTCCAACTACATGAGGGGAAAACTGAAAGAACTAAAAGTCAACAAAACTACAGTCATAGTTTATAATTTTAAGACACTACTCTCAAAACTGAGAGAACAGGAAAAAAGAAATCAGTCATTTGAAGATTTGAACAACTTGATTAACCAATATGACCTTACTGACAAAGAACATTAACACCAAAGACTGCAGAATCAACATTCAAGTACACATGAAGTGTATGAATCTATCAATCACAAATGCTTTCAGAGAATAAAAAAGAGAGAGACTTCCCAATTCAAGTACACATGAAATGTATCAATCTATCACAAACACTTTGAAAGAATAAAACAGAGACTTCCCAATTCTTTTTACAAGGCTAACAAACATTGATAACAAAATCTGACAAAAATATTATAATAAAGGACTATTACAGGCCAATATCTTTCATGAATAGATGTAAAAATTCTAAAGAGAATATTAACAAATTGAATCTAATGGTACATAAAAGGGACAATACATTATGACAAAGTAACGTTTATCCTAGGAGTATAAAGTTGGTTTAACATTTAAAAATCAATCAATGTAATTCACCACATCACAGAATTAAGGATACAACCATATGATTTATCTCAACAAAAGCAAAAAATTTGACAAAGTTTACCACCTATTCATGATTTAGAAAACTATCAGACTGGGCGCAGTGGCTCACACCTGTAATCCCAGCACTTTGGGAGGCCAAGGTGGGAATATCATTTGAGCCAAGAGTTCAAGGCCAGTCTGGGCAACAGAGCAAGGCCCTCTCTCTATAAAAATTTTTTCAAAAAAGAAAAGAAAACTAGGAATAGATAAGAACTTCTTTAATCTGATAAAGGTTACCTATAAAACTTACAACTAACATCATAATTGGTAAATATTGAACATTTTCCCCTAAGATTAGGAGTGAGACTATTTCAATTAAACATTGTTCTAGAAGCCTTGGCCATTGCAATAAGGGAAAACAAAGAAACAATTATAAAGACTGGAAAGAAATAAGTAAAATAGTTATTATTCTCAGATGATTTGGTTGTTTGCATAGGAAATACAAAAAAATCTATAAAATATTAAATATTAAAAATAAGCAAATTTAGCAGGTTGCTGCTTGTAAGATAAAAATACAAGAACTGTATTTCTATGTATTAAACAATTCAAAAATGAAATTTAAATAATGAATACCATTTACAATAGCACTTTCAAAACATTAAAATAGCTAGCCATAACGCTAACAAATGATATGCAAAACCTCTACATTGTAAACCAAAAAATACTGCTGAAAGAACTTAAAGACCCAAGTAAATGGATAGATAATCCATGTTCATGGACTGGAGGACTCTATATTGTTAAGATTCCAATTCTCCCCACATTGATCTTTAGCCTCAATGCAATCCCAATCATAATATTAACAGTTTTGTTTTCACTGAAATATGATTCTAAATGTATATGGAAACACAAAGGATAGAGTATACCCACCACAAAAAAAAATGTTGAAGAAGAAAAAAAATTGAAGGAACTTATACCACCAGATATCAAGATTTAGTATAGAGCTACAGTAATTAAGACAGGGTAGTATTTGTACATAAATAGACCAGTGGAAGAGCATATACACTCTAGTAAGACTCACCTGATTTATATCAAAAGTGTTCTATAATCCAATGGTGTAAGGGCAATTTTTTTTTCAAAAAATGGGGCCAAATCAATTGAATATCCTATGTTTTATTTTAAAAATTCCTGGTTTTTACCTCACATCATTCATTATAAGATAATTTGAAATGCATCATAGAGCTTCGAGTAAAAAAGAAAGTAATACAATTTCAAAAAGAAAACTTTGGAGAATATTTTCATGATCCTGTAATAGGCAAAGATTTCTTAAACAAAACATTAACAAACCAACTAAACCATAAAAAGCAAACTTGGTAAGTTGAGGTTCATTAGAATTGAAAACTTTTATTTATTATAATACACTATTAAGAGAGTGAAATGACTAGCCTCAGACTGGGAGAAGAAATTTGCCATGCAAAGGTCTCATATTCAGAATACATAAGGAATTCCTATAAATCCATAAGACAAAGACAGCATAACTTTAAAATATGTCAAAAATTAATATTAAAAGGTGATCACCATCATTATTTGCCTGGGAAATGAAAAGGAGAAGCCAGTGCACACTGACCAGAATGACTGAAATTAAAAAGACTGACAATACACAATATTGACAAAAATGTAGAACTACTCAAACCCTCCTACATTGCTGGTGGGGATGTAAAATGGTACAGCCACTTTGGAAGACAACCATCCAACAATTATACTCTTAAAAATGAAACAATATATTCATAAAAAGAAATACACGAGAATATTCATAGCAGGTTTTCTTTGTAAGTCAAAAATTAGAAACAATTCAAATGTCCATTAACAGAAGAATAAATAATGATCCATTCATTCAATGAAACACTACACAGCAATAAAAAGAACCAAGGTGTACCAACATCATGGATGAATGTCACAACCATAATAAACGAAAGAAGTCATTCCCTTTACATGAAGTGCAAGAACAGGAAAGACTAATCTATGATGATAAAAATCAGAATAATAATTACTTGGGAGTGACAGGAGAAGTGGATATTAGTTAACCTGTGAAAACCATGAAGGAGAGGCTTCTGGAGTGCTGGAGATGTTCTACATCTTGATCTGAGTGTTAATTGTAAGAGTTTGTACACATAAAAAACTCACCATGCTATACAATTAACATCTGTACATTTTACTGTATGCATGTTATATCTCAAATTTAAAAATTGCTACTACAGCAAGCAATTCATATGGATGTATACTTGGAGAAAATCTTCTTACAATAAAGGATACACTGGATAATTCTTCAAAAATACCCAAGACCAGGAGAAAGGTATTTTAGCCCCAACTCAGTCATTTAGATACGTAAGCTCAAATAAATCATCTAACTAGGTCTTAGTTTCTTTACCTACTAGAGTGTGTTAGTATAGATAATCCTTAAAGTTCTTCCTATATCCAAAAATCTGAGTATTTGAAATAAACTGCTTAATTTTAAAAACTGAAGTCTCAAATTTCAAATTACCAGATAGTCACCTAAGGCGTAACTGTAACAAAACTGTGTTCACTCCTGTAATTCTAATTTAAGATGGCTAAAATCAGATAACTGCATGCTGCCATTTATCCTGAATGTCCTATACCTATATTTAAGTTCATCTACTTTAGCCTAGACACTCTGGTACCACCGTTTCAGCAGATGAGAAACTTGACAGCCAGATTACCTTCCCTTTCTTTTCTAAGGATAAGTTATTCATTCTTCCAGGCCTTACTGAAACACTACCTTCCTTAAAATGCCATCCCTCCTACAGCCATTCAGTCAAAATTAATTGTTCCTTCCTCTGTGCACCCACGGCATGTTGCTTGTACTTCTATTACAGCTTTTATTTCATTCTGTATTGTAGCTACTTGCTTTCATGTATGCACGTGGGCCCTTTCCAAAGGAAGGATATACCCATTCAGCCAACCAGATCAGCTAAGTCAAACCTGGAAATCAATGGTGGCAACAGAGTAAGATCATCTTTACATACTATTCTATGTTTATGGTGGCAAAGTAAGATAGCAGATACTAAAAGCTGCCATCCTCTACTCAAAGCAGGAAGAGATTACAATAAATATTCAAGATACTGAATTAATTTCAGTTCTTCACTTTTGCTTACACACCAGTAGAACAATGAAGTAGCCATAGGCAGAGAGCTGAATAAAGAAGTAAATTAGGCCTGTAATGGGGAAAAAAAAATTATTAATTAACAAATTATTAACTTGTTAATAAATAGATGGCTAGGGAGAAGGCACGTGGACTGACTATTCGGGGACTACACACTCAGCATCCCTTTGATGTTAACTGATCCTGTTCCTGCCAACATGGTTTGTAGAACCTAAGCTCTATCCTCTGATCACAGATGACTGATCTAGGACAATCAGCATTCTTCCTCAAACATTTTAGAAACACTGCAAAAATAAAGTCAGTCCTCTGAATGGCTAAAATGGTAATATGTAAATAATTAGGGAAGTGTTGACACTGTTTTTCCCAAAGTGGAGAAGGGAAGTCTGTGATAAGAGAAAATGAAGACTACTTACAGGGTAGAGCAAAGATGAGAAACAGTCCTCGGGAATCTTCAACCCTGGGTCCAATGTTCCTAGGACCCAATCTTGTGTTTGGGTTTTGTGAGGCAGACACCCCTATATTCTTATAATAATTGTTCCCTTTTACTAAAGCTAGTTCAATTTGAGTTGTCACTTGCAACCAAAACAATCTCATGATATACTGAGGATAGTTTGAATATCCTCAATTAACCATGCTTCCTAGCATTTACACCCTTGGGTAGTCTCTTCCCACAAAGACTCTGGGCTGAGCCTGTGACTATTTGACCAACAGAATAATGGCCGAAGTGATGCTGTGAAAGTTTCAGGCCTATCCCTTGGCCTGGCATCTTCTGCTTCCTCTGTCTCACAATGCTTGCTCTTAGAATACTTCTTATAACCCAACTATCACACCATGAGCCTAAGGAATCAGCCATATAGAAAGACCCACATGTAGGAGAACCAAAGCCCTGGCCAACAATCCCAGTTGAGCCTCCAGATATCACAGCTCTATCAGAACCCCAACAAATGCCACCGGAAGCAGAACCAAATTAGTTCACAGAAATTTGAAAAATACTAAATCGTAGTTTCAAGTAACTAAATTTTGTGATGCTTTGTAATGCAAATTTTAACTAATATAAAAGTTCGATTCACATGCAGGTAACTTGGAATTATATTTCCCTTACAACAGACTACGTCTTGAGCGGGAGTTGGCAAACTACAGCCCTTAGACCAATTCTGGCCTGCCATTTCTTTTTATAACTAAAATTTCGGTGGGACACTATAATGCTCATTCATTTATACACTGTCTACAGCTGCTTTCATGCTACAAGGGCAGAGCTGAATAGTTGTGAGAGAAATCATATACAGCTCACAAAGCCTAAAAATTCACTATCTAGTCTTTTACTAAAAAAGTTTTGAAAACCCTGTCATACAGTACTTGGCAAGGGTTTCAATATAAAAATACCTTAAAATGTAAACCATTTTACAATCAACTAATCATACTTAAAGCATAACATTATAAATACTTACTAGTTTTAGCCTAACACCATGCAAAGTACATGATACACTACATATTGAGTTGAGCCGTATTGTTTGTTAACAAGTCAGGCTATGGTCAGACCAATATATTACTCATAGACAGAAAAACAATAAAATAACAAAATTAGATCCATTACCATTCAGCTGCTTAAAAGTTTCTACTATTTGGGAAGTCTGCATTATTCATCTTTGAGTTTGTCATGTATTATATGACCTACTCCTGAATTGTGCTAAAAACCAGAAATGAATGTTTCACTGTGATGCATAATTGACAATTTGTTTGTTTGTTTGTTTTGAGAGGGAGTTTAACTCTTGTAGCCCAGGCTGGAGTGCAATGGTGTGATCTTGGCTCACTGCAACCTCCGCCTCCCAGGTTCAAGTGATTCTCCTGCCTCAGACTCCTGACAATTTTTTAAAATTAACACTTCACAAACTCACCTGCAAAAGAAAATTTGAAAATCCAAGTCCAGTATAAACCTAAATTTGGCCAAGCATGGTGTCTCATGCCTGTAATCCCAGCACTTTGGGGGGCTAAGGCGGGTGGATCACCTGAGGTCAGGAATTAAAGACCAGCCTGGCCAACATGACGAAGCCCTTTCTCTACTAAAGGTACAAAACTCAGCCAGGTATGGTGGCAGGTGCCTGTAATCCCAGCTATTTGGGAGGAGAATTACTTGAACCTGGGAGGCGGAGGCTGCAGTGAGCTGAGATAGCACCACTGCACTCCAGTCTGGGGAACGGAGAGAGACTCCGTATCAGAAAAAAAAAAAAAAAATCAAACAAACAAACAAGATAACAGTGGGCTGAGTTGCTGGCAAGATGGCCGAATAGGAACAGCTTCGATCTGCAGCTCCCAGCAAGATCAACGCAGAAGGCAGGTGATTTCTGTGTTTCCAACTGAGGTACCTGGCTCATCTCATTGGGACTAGTTAGACAGTGGTTGCAGCCCACAGAGGGCGAGCAGAAGCAGGGTGGGGCATTGCCTCACCCAGGAAGCACAAAGGGTCAGGGAACTCCCACCCTTAGCCAAGGGAAGCCCTGAGGGACTGTGCTGTAAGGAACTGTGCACTCAGGCTCAGAAGACCGTACACTCCCTTGGTCTTCACAACCCATAGACCAGGAGATTCCCTCTGGTGCCTGTGCCACCAGGGCCCTGGGTTTCAACACAAAACTGGGTGGTCGTTTGGACAGACAGCGAGCTAGCTGCAGGAGGTTTTTGTTTTGTTTTTTTTTCATACCCCAGTGGTATCTGGAACACCAGCAAGACAGAGCCATTCACTCCCCCGGAAAGGGGGCTTAAGCCAGGGAGCCAAGTGGTCTAGCTCAGGAGAACCCACCCCCAAGGAGCCCAGCAAGCTAAGATCAACTGGCTTGAAATTCTCCCTGCCAGCACAGCAGTCTGAAGTTGACCTGGGACACTCCAGCTTGGTGCAAGGAGGGACGTCCACCATTACTGAGGCTTGAGCAGGCAGTTTTCCCCTCACGGTGTAAACAAAGCCCAGGGAAGTTCCAACCCGTCGGAACCCTCTGCAGCTCAGCCAAGCCGCTGTAGCCAGACTGCCTCTCTAGAATCCTCCTCTCTGGGCAGGGCATCTCTGAAAAAAAGGCGGGAGCCCCAGTCAGGGGCTTATAGATAAAACCTCCATCGCCCTGGGACAGAGTACCTAGGGGAAGGGGTGGCTGTGAGCACAGCTTCAGCAGACTTAAACGTCCCTGCCTGCCAGCTCTGAAGACAGGAGCAGATCCCCCAGCACAGTGCTTGAGCTCTGCTAAGGGACAGACGGCCTCAAGTGGGTCCCTGACCCCCATGCCTCCCAGCAGGGGTCAACAGACACCTCATACAGGAGAGCTCTGGCTGGCATCTGGCAGGTGCCCCTCTGGGATGAAGCTCCAGAGGAAGGAACAGGTAGCAATCTTTACCATTCTGCAGCCTCCACTGGTGATACCTATGCAAAGAGGGTCTGGAGTGGACCTCCAGCAAACTAGAGCAGACCTTCAGCAGAGAGGCCTGAGTGTTACAAGGAAAACTAACAAACAGAAAGGGATAGCATCAACATTAACAAAAAGGACATCCACTCACAGACCCCTTCTGAATGTCACCAAAATCAAAGAACAAAGGTAGATAAATCCACGAAGATAGGGAGAAACCAGCACAAAAATGCTGAAAATTCCAAAAACCAGAACGTCTCTTCTCCTCCAAAGGATCACAACTCCTCGCCAGCAAGGGAACAAAACTGGACGGATAATGAGTCTGATGAACTGACAAAAGTAGGCTTCAGAAGGTGGGTAATAATGAACTCCTCCGAGCTGAAGGAGCATGTTCTAACCAAATGCAAGAAGCTAAGAACCTTGAAATAAGGTTAGACAAATTGCTAACTAGAATAACCAGTTTAGAAAAGAACATAAATGACCTGATGGAGCAGAAAAACACAGCACAAGAACTTTGTGAAGCATACACAAGTATCAACAGCCGAATTGATCAAGCAGAAGAAATGATATCAGAGATTGAACATCAACTTAATGAAATAAAACGTGAAGACAAGATTAGAAAAAAAAATGAAAAGGAACAAACAAAGCCTCCAAGAAATATGGGACTATGTGAACAAAGACCAAACCTACGTTTGATTGGTGTACATGAAAGTGATGGGGAGGATGGAACAAAGTTGGAAAACATTCTTCAGGATATTATCCAGGAGAACTTCCTCAACCTAGCAAGACAGGCCAACATTCAAATCCAGGAAATACAGAGAACACCACAAAGATACTACTTGAGAAGAGCAACCCCAAGACACATAATTGACAGATTCACTGAGGTTGAAATGCAGGAAAAAATGTTAACGGCAGCCAGAGAGAAAGGTCGGGTTATCCACAAAGGAAGGCCATCAGACTAACAGCAGATCTCTCGGCAGAAATCATACAAGCCAGAAGACAGTGGGGGCCAATAGTCTACACTCTTACAGAAAAGAATTTTAAACCCAGAATTACCACATATCCAGCCAAACTAAGCTTCACAAGTGAAGGAGAAATAAAATCCTTCACAGACACGAAAATGCTGAGAGATCTGTCACCACGAGGCCTGCCTTACAAGAGCTCCTGAAGGAAGTACTAAACATGGAAAGGAACAACCAGTACCAGCCACTGCAAAAACACACCAAATTGTAAAAACCATCGTCACTATGAAGAAGCTGCATCAACTAACGGTCAAAATAACCAGCTAGTATCATAATGACAGGATCAGATTCACACATAACAATATTTACCTTAAAGGTAAATGGGCTAAATGCCCCAATTAAAAGACACAGACTGCCACATTGGATAAAGAGTCAAGACCCATTGGTGTGCTGTATTCAGGAGACCCATCTCACATGCAAAGACACACACAGGCTAAAAATAAAGGGATGAAGGAATATTTACACAGCAAATGGAAAGCAAAAAAAGCAGAAGTGGCAATCCTAGTTTCTGATAAAACAGACTTTAAGCCAACAAAGATCAAAAGAGACAAAGAAGGACATTACATAATGGTAAAGGGATCAATGCAAAAGAAGAGCTAACTATCCTAAATATATATGCACCCAATACTGGAGCACCCAGATTCATAATGCAAGTTCATAGAGACCTACAGAGACTTAGACTCCCACACAATAATAGTGGGAGACTTTAACACCCCACTGTCAATATTAGACAGATCAACGAGACAGAAAATTAACAAAGTTATTCAGGACTTGAACTCAGCTCTGGACCAAGCAGACCTAATAGACATCTTCAGAACTCTCCACCCCAAACCAACAGAATATACATTCTTCTCAGGACCACATTACACTTACTCTAAAATTGACCATATAATTGGAAGTAAAACACTCCTCAGTAAATGCAAAAGAATGGAAATCATAACAAACAGTCTTCAGACCACAGTGCAATCAAATTAGAACTCAGGATTAAGAAACTCACTCAAAACCACACAACTACATGGAAACTGAACAACCTGCCCCTGAATGACTACTGGGTAAATAATGAAATTAAGGCAGAAATAAATAAGTTCCTTGAAACCAATGAGAACAAAGACACAACGTACCAGAATCTCTGGGACACAGCTAAAGCATTGTTTAGAGCAAAATTTATAGCACTAAAGGCCCACAAGAGAAAGCAGGAAAGATATAAAATCGATACCCTAACATCACAATTAAAAGAACTAGAGAAGAAAGAGCAAACAATTTTAAAAGCTAGCAGAAGACACGAAATAACTAAGGTCAGAGCAGAACTGAAGGAGATACAGACATGAAAATCTCCTCAAAAAAATTAATGAATCCAGGAGCTGTTTTTTTTTTTTTTGAAAAGATCAACAAAATAGATAAAACACTAGCCAGACTAATAAACAAGAGAGAAGCATCAAATAGGGGATAAAGGGGATATCACCACTGATCCCACAGAAATACAAACTACCATCAGAGAATACTATAAACACCTCTATGCAAATAAAGTAGAAAATCTAGAAGAAACTAATAAATTCCTGGACACATACACTTTCCCAAGTCTAAACCAGAAAGAAGTGGAATTCCTGAATAGACCAGTAACAAGTTCTGAAATTGAGGCAGTAATAGCCTACTAACCAAAAAAAGTCCAGGACCAGAAGGATTCACAGCTGAATTCTACCAGAAGTATAAAGAGGAGCTGGTACCATTCCTTTTGGAACTACTGCAAACAATAGAAAAAGAGGGAATCCTCCCTAACTCATTTTATGAGGACAGTATCATCCTGATACCAAAACCTGGCAGAGACACAACAAAAAAAGAAAATTTCAGGCCAATATCCCTGATGAACATCAGTGCAAAAATCCTCGATAAAATATTGGCAAACCGAATCCAATAGCACATCAGAAAGCTTTTCCACCACGATCAAGTCAGCTTCATCCCTGGGATGCAATGCTGGTTCAACATATACAAATCAATAAATGTAATCTACCACAAAACCGAAGCAATGACAAAAACCACATGATTATCTCAGTAGATGCAGAAAAGGCCTTTGACAAAATTCAACACCCCTTCATGCTAAAAACTAATAAACTAGGTATTGATGGAATGTATCTCAAAATAATAAGAGCTATTTATGACAAACCCACAGCCAACATCATACTGAATGGGCAAAAACCAGAAGCATTCCCTTTGAAAACCAGCACAAGACAAGGATGCCCTCTCTCACACTCCTATTCAACATAGTATTGAAAGTTCTGGCCAGGACAATCAGGCAAGAGAAAGCAATAGTGTATTCAAATAGGAAGAGGAAGTCAAATTGTCTCTGTTTGCAGATAACATGATTGTATATTTAGAAAACCCCATCGTCTCAGCCCAAAATCTCCTTAAGCTGATAAGCAACTTCAGCAAACTCTCAGGATACAAAATCAATGTGCAAAAATCACAAACATTCCTATACACCATTAACAGACAAACAACCAAATCATGAGTGAACTCCCATTCACAACTGATACAAAGAGAATAAAATACCTAGGAATACAACTTACAACGGATGTGAAGGACCTCTTTAAGGAGAACTGCAAACCACTGATCAAGGAAATAAGAGAGGACACAATGAAATGGAAAAACATTCCATGCTAATGGATAGGGAGAATCAGTATTGTGAGCCATGCTGCCCAAAGTAATTTATAGATTCAATGCTATCCCCATCAAGCTACCATTGACTTTCTTTACAGAATTAAAAAAAAAAAAAAACTACTTTAAATTCATATGGAACCAAAAAGAGCCCACATAGCCAAGACAATCCTAAGCAAAAAGAACAAAGCTGGAGGCATCATGCTACCTGACTTCAAACTACACTACAAGGCTACAGTAACCAAAACACCATGGTACTGGTACCAAAACAGATATATAAACCGATGGAACAGAACAGAGGCCTCAGAAATAACATCACACATCTACAACCATTTTATTTTTGACAAACCTGACAAAAACAAGAAATGGGGAAAGGATTTAATAAATGGTGTTCGTAAAACTGGCTAGCCATATGCATAAAAGTGAAACTGGACCCCTTCCTTACACCTTACACAAAAATTAACTCAAGACAGATTAAATACTTAAATGTAAGACCTAAAACCATAAAAACCCTAGAAGAAAACCTAGGCAATACCATTCAGGACATAGGCATGGGCAAAGACTTCATGTCTAAAACACCAAAAGCAATGGCAACAAAAGCCAAAATTGACAAATGGGATCTAATTAAACTAAAGAGCATCCGCACAGCAAAAGAAACTACCACCAGAGTGAACAGGCAACCTACAGAATGGGAGAAAATTTTTGCAATCTATCCATCTGAAAAGGGCTAATATCCAGAATCTACACAGAACTTAAACAAATTTACAAGAAAAAAACAACCCCATCAAAAAGTGGGTGAAGGATATGAACAGACACTTCTCAAAAGAAGACATTTATGCAGCCAACACACATATGAAAAAAAGCTCATCATCACTGGTCATTACAGAAATGCAAATCAAAACCACAATGTGATACCATCTCACGCCAGTTAGAATGGTGATCATTAAAGTCAGGAAACAACAGATGCTGGAGAGGATGTAGAGAAATAGGAACGCTTTTACACTCTTGGGAGTGTAAATTAGTTCAATCATTGGGGAAGACACTGTGGTGATTCCTCAAGGATCTAGAACCAGAAATACCATGTGACCCAGCAATCCTATTACTGAGTATACACCCAAAGGATTATAAATCATTCTACTGTAAAGACACATGCACAGGTATGTTTACTGCGGCACTGTTCACAATAGCAAAGACTTGGAACCAACCCAAATGCCCATCAACGATAGACTGGATAAAGAGAAGTTGGCACATATACACGGTAGAATACGATGCAGCCATAAAAAAAGGATGAGTTCATGTCCTTTGCAGGGACACAGATGAAGCTGGAAACCATCATTCTCAGCAAACTAACACAAGAACAGAAAACCAAACACCACATGTTCTCACTCATAAGTGGGAGTTGAAGAATGAGAACACATGGACACAAGGAGGGGAACATCATATACTGGGGCCTGTCGGGGTGTGGGGGGCTGCGGGAGGGATAGCATTAGGAGAAATACCTAATGTAGATGACAGGTTGATGGGTACAGCAAACCACCATGGCACGTGTATACCTATGTAACAAACCTGCATGTTCTGCACAGGTACCCCAGAACCTAAAGTATAATAATAATTTTTAAAAAAACTAAATTAATGATTCCCAAACTTTTCTACCAAAACTTATCTTTGGCAATGCTCTACATTTGATAGATTCTCTTTTAGCATCTGATAGTTCTAAAAGTATCTTTTCCCTTTTATACATAATATTTATTTCCCTTATGCCCCAAATCATTGTTTATTTAACCTCAAACATATAAGGTCCTCATCTACCAATTTCAAGTTCCTCTACTACAAATCAACAATCATGTATATAAATATTTTATTTTACTATCACTTTACCACCCTGCATTACTGCCCCAGTTGCACAATATTTCAAACTTTAAAAACACCTTTTTAACTAGGGTACTTTAACTTTTTAACTAGAACACTTAGTATTCCATAACCATAGTACCCACATATATGTATGTGAATTTTCTCCACAGGTCTTAACAAGCCTTAGAGACTATCAGAGGCAGTTTTCCATACATACTTTACTTTAAACCTATATCTCAAAAATCTCAAATTCTTGCTGTTAGTTACTACACTACAAATAGCATCTTCTAACTCTAACTGCCCAAAACTTAAGCTGGAAAACAAGAATTTAGATCAAGCAGAACCCCAGCTCAGTACTGAACCTTAATGATGTTGCTAAAATAAGATAAAATAGTGGGGAAAGGGCATGGGGATACACCAAGATTGAGGTCAGATACCCAAAAGTTGTACAGGTTGCTTCTGTTGCCCTGTTTATTAAGGTAATTATATTCAAATGTATTATAATACACAACAAACATTTCATGAATATTTAATATGTGGGCACACTCATTAAAGGTTTACTTCATTATCTCACTTACCACAACAACCCTCTAAGGCAGGCATATTAGTATTATTTTCCATTTTACAGATGAAAAAAACTAAAGCTTAGAGAAGTAACTCTAAAAACTTCACTTAGGTATAAACCCAGGTGGTCTAATCCAGAGCCCACCTACTATTCTGAATATCTGTGTGAACCTAAAACATAATATTGTTCATCAAAGGTATTATGTCTTATTTTACAACAGCTTTATTTTAAATTTACAATAGCAAAATAATAACTATTTTGGAGGGAGTGCTAATTTTTTGTTTTCCAGATCTCTAGTGTAGCAATACATTTTAAATTTAAAAAGAAAAAGTAATACTTCAAATACCCCTAAATCACTATTATTCTTCTAAGCTTGATTGTGGGAATCTGTCATTACACTTAAGTTCATATAATTTTTTCTAAGGTCTATATATTTAGCAATTTGAACCTCTGTAGCACATGATATTGAATGAAATAAAATTGCACATATTGTGCAGTGGAAGTAACAGACATTTATTTTCATTTACACTTGTTATGAATGTCTGTGTCTTTTTCTAGTAATTTTTCCTGTTTGAAGGAAAACACTTTAGATCAATAATTTTGCCGTCACTAATAGATTTCAGCAATGATGGGATGGTAAACATGAGGCATGTTCCTCAGATTTAGGATTAATAAAATTTTAGAGCTGAAGGGGATTTTAGAGATCATCTACTCAACTTTCCATTTTACAAATAATGATACTAAACTCCCACTGAAAAAATCCAAAATAGAATTTCATCCAGTGTTCTTTCCCCACATAGTGGTAACAGAACCAAGACTGGTCAGTTTCTAGTCTTTGCTATCATAGATTTTCAGAATCAAATAAGAATATATTCAGTCAACATTTTAACAGGAAAAAAAAAGGACAAACAAAAAAAGAGGTGGTGATTAGAAAAAAAATTATATATTTTAAAGGTAAATCCAGGGTAAAATAATTAATTTTCACAATAAAGATTATTGTAGAAAAACCACTATTTCTACAGCAAAAAAAAGTAAAAGAACACATATAAAAATCATACACAGATTTTCAAGAGATCATCTGCAGGGGAAAGACCACCATCTCCTAAAAAGGTGTTGAACAGAACTCAGGTGTATCTTGAAAAAGTGCTTAATTTTCAAATAAATTTGGAAGCACTAGACTAAATACAGGTTAAGAGGTCTCCCTCTCCCTCCTCTCCCTCTCCCTCTCTTTCCACGGTCTCCCTCTGATGCGGAGCCAAAGCTGGACGGTACTGCTGCCATCTCGGCTCACTGCAACCTCCCTGCCTGATTCTCCTGCCTCAGCCTGCCGAGTGCCTGCATTTGCAGGCACACGCCGCCACGCCTGACTGGTTTTCGTATTTTTTTGGTGGAGACGGGGTTTCGCTGTGTTGGCCGGGCTGGTCTCCAGCTCCTAACCGCGAGTGATCCACCAGCCTTGGCCTCCCGAGGTGCCGGGATTGCAGACGGAGTCTCGTTCGCTCAGTGCTCAATGGTGCCCAGGCTGGAGTGCAGTGGCGTGATCTCCTCTCGCTACAACCACCTCCCAGCCGCCTGCCTTGGCCTCCCAAAGAGCCGAGATTGCAGCCTCTGCCCGGCCGCCACCCCGTCTGGGAAGTGAGGAGCGTCTCTGCCTGGCCGCCCATCGTCTGGGATGTGAGGAGCCCCTCTGCCTGGCTGCCCAGTCTGGAAAGTGAGGAGCGTCTCTGCCCGGCCGCCATCCCATCTAGGAAGTGAGGAGCGCCTCTTCCCCGCCGCCATCCCATCTAGGATGTGGGGAGCGCCTCTGCCCCGCTGCCCCGTCTGGGATGTGAGGAGCGCCTCTGCCCAGCCGCGACCCTGTCTGGGAGGTGAGGAGCGTCTCTGCCCGGCCGCCCCATCTGAGAAGTGAGGAGACCCTCTGCCTGGCAGCCGCCCCATCTGAGAAGTGAGGAGCCCCTCCGTCCGGCAGCCACCCCGTCTGGGAAGTGAGGAGCGTCTCCGCCCGGCAGCCACCCCGTCCGGGAGGGAGGTGGGGGTCAGCCCCCGCCAGGCCAGCCGCCCCGTCCGGGAGGGAGGTGGGGGGGTCAGCCCCCCGCCCGACCAGCCGCCCCATCCTGGAGGTGAGGGGCGCTTCTGCCCGGCCGCCCCTACTGGGAAGTGAGGAGCCCCTCTGACCAGCCACGACCCCGTCTGGGAGGTGTACCCAACAGCTCATTGAGAACGGGCCATGATGACAATGGCGGTTTTGTGGAATAGAAAGGCGGGAAAGGTGGGGAAAAGATTGAGAAATCAGATGGTTGCCGTGTCTGTGTAGAGAGAAGTAGACATGGGAGACTTTTCATTTTGTTCTGTACTAAGAAAAATTCTTCTGCCTTGGGATCCTGTTGATCTGTGACCTTACCCCCAACCCTGTGGTCTCTGAAACATGTGCTGTGTCCACTCAGGGTTAAATGGATTAAGGGCGGTGCAAGATGTGCTTTTGTTAAACAGATGCTTGAAGGCAGCATGCTCGTTAAGAGTCATCACCACTCCCTGATCTTAAGTACCCAGGGACACAAACACTGCGGAAGGCCGCAGGGTCCTCTGCCTAGGAAAACCAGAGACCTTTGTTCACTTGTTTATCTGCTGACATTCCCTCTACTATTGTCCTATGACCCTGCCAAATCCCCCTCTGCGAGAAACACCCAAGAATGATCAATAAAAAAATAAATAAATAAATACAAAAAAAAAAGAAAATGAAAAAAAAATACTGTTATAAACCCTTGGATTGAAAAAGTTTATAATGATAACTTCTACAATGTAAAAAATAAAAAAGTAAAAAGAGTTAAAAAATAAAAATAAATAAATAAAATTTAAAAAAAAAAAGAGGTTCCACAATTATTACCCACATCTTTAATATGCCTTCATATACTGTGAATCTCCAAATGGAGGGATACATTATGTGGCACTTTCCACATTTATTTGATCACGTAAAAGCATTTTCATATAATACATACTATAACATCTCCCGGACAAGTGTTGCTAGAACAAAATTTAGGAAAACACTGGGAGGCACCATTTGTAGAAAAAAACACCAAGACCCATAGTTGATCATAAATTCAAAATAAAGCAACATAAAGGGCTCTTTAAAAAATGGGTAAAATATTTCAATTATGTGTGTATTACTATTCTAAAATGTCTTTAGAGAACCACTCTTTTATATAGAGTATGAAAAAGTGGTGGTCAATCATTATGAGTTCTCCTGATATACAAATTAACCACCCTTCACATCACAGGGGCCTGGGTTTAAGCCATTGATTGCCACACCCTAACTTATTCCAATTCCAATTTGAAACTATCTGCCAGAGGAGCATCTTCATGGCAGAAGCAGGAGAAAGAAGAAACAGTGACTGATATAATGAACTACATTCTCAGGGAAAAAAAGAATGAAGCAAAAAGGCATCAAGACTTCAGGGAACCTCTAAAAAAAAAGTTGTCTGCTTGCTCAGCACACTTTTCCCCTTTTAGTGACAGAAACTCCTCTCCTTTTAAAGACTTCCCTTGTTCCCTCTGCTGTGGTCTGAATGTGTGTGTCCCCCTCCAAAATGCTGAAACCAGACCCCCTATCCCAACCCACCCTGTGATGGTCTTAAAGAAGTAGAACCTTTGGAGGAGATTAGGTCACAAGGGGTCCACCCTCATAAATGGGATTAGTGCCCTCATAAAAGAGGCTTGAGGGAGCCCTCTTGCCCTTCCAACATATGTGGACATAGCTAGAAAGCCACAGTTAAGAAGGCACTGTCCCTGAGGAACAGGCCCTCACCAGACCAGATCTGCTAGTGCCTTGATCTTTGACTTCCCGGCCTCCAGAACTGTAAGAAATAAATTTCTGTTATTTATAAATTACCCAGTCTAAGTATTTTGTTACAGCAGCCCACACTAAGATACCCTCTCTATGTGATCCTGGTGAGGTTACCTATTTAGTATCCCCACTCCCGAGGATGGACATGTGATACAGACCTGGCCAATCAAGCCTCAACCTCCTGGTTACAATGACGGGCTCCAAAATTGACATGTGAGTCGTGCCAGGTGAGCATCCTGGAAGTTTATATACAAATGTCACGAGAAAAAAAAAAATTTCCTCTGACCACCATTTAACCCAGCAATTCCATTACTGGGTATATACCCAGAGAAATAGAAATCACTCTACCATAAAGACACATACACATGAATGTTTACTGTAGCACTATTCATAATAGCAAAGACATGGAATCAACCTAAATGCCCACCAATGGCAAACTGGATAAAGAAAATGTGGTTTGTATACATACATCATGGAATACTATGCAGCCATAAAAAAAATGAGATCATGTCTTTTGTGGGAACATGGATGGAGCTGGAGGTCATAATCCTCAGCAAACTAATGTAGGAACAGAAAACCAAATACCAGATGTTCTCACTTACAAGTGGGGGCTAAAAGAACTCATGGACACAAAGAAGGGAACGACAGACACTGGGGCCTGCTTGAGGGTAGGGGGTGGGAAGAGGGATAAGCAGGAAAAATAACTATTGGGTACCAGGCTTAGTAGCTAGGTGATGAAATAATCTGTAAAACAACCCCTCTGACATGAGTTTACCTATATAACAAACCTGCACATGTACCCTTGAAACTAAAATAAAAGTTAAAAAAAAAAAGAAAATATTTCCTCTGGACTCACTAATTGGGAAGGGGAAACATGAAACTATTACTATAACTTCTCAATCTACCCCTCCTCTATAACCTCACAATTCTGACTATAAGAAGAAAGTCAGCCTGCAACATACTCAGAAAACAGAGCACTGAAATGGAGAGTAAGAGTCCATGATTACATTTCTTCCCGATCACATTATTTGAGTCCCTTAAGTCAGCTCCTCCTCTGTAATCTATGGCTATGTAAGTTTCCCCCTTCACTTAAGCTAATTTTGATCTCAGTAACTCTCATTTGCAATAAAGAATCCTAATAAAAGGATCCTGTGTAACTCAAGAGGTATATTCAAAAGAACTTGTAAAGCTAAAAAGCTAATACCCAATGAAGGTGGGAATATTAATTAATACATCCTTATTGGAAAGTAAATTATCTATTAAAATTTTTAAGTTCATATACCCTTGACCCCAAAATTCTACAGATGGTAATCTTACATTATAAAAAACTTATAAACTTGTAATGATAAATGTATAATATTATTATCTACAACATCTGTCTCAGTGAAAAATCAGAAACCTCGATGTCCATCAATTAGGGACTAATTAAATATAGCATAACCTACAATGCAGTAAGACCCATTAAAGTGAAAGACCCATTAAAGATCTCTATGAAATAATTCTGACATGCCAAAGAGGAGTATCATGTAGTAGTTAAGAGCTTACACTCTACGGACAGATTACATAGATTCAATTTGCAGCCTGTTCGTTTACTGCACTAACTTGAGCAAGTTACTTAATCTCTCTCTGCGACAATTTCTTCAGCTGTAAAATGGTGATAACACTAACATATTATTACGAGGATTAAATGAATAGGCTCTGTAACAGGCTCTAGAAGGTATTTTACACTTCATAGGCTCTCAATAAAGTTAACCACTATTATTTTCACTAATATGAAAAGATGTCCAAAATATGCTACAGAGTTAGGGAGTGAAGGAAGAAAGTGCGAAATACTATGTATGAGCAAGAATCACAATCTCAAATGCCTATCAAGGTCAGGCAGCCAACACGTATTAAACAGAAACTGTGGGAAACTGAAGAACGCATGTCCTATCTTATGCGGACAGTAACTCTAAACAACTATTATGTGAGAAACATGTTGTGTGTTGCTGAATCTTAAGAAGCAAAAAAAATATGGATTTTATATGAAATATCTTTTTTTAAGTGTTAGAAACAAATACTTTTTCTAAAATACAGTAGGGGACTAATGAAACACTGGTCAATTAGGGCCAGTGGTCCATCAATTTGCAAGCTCTGATGTATTGTATGATACACATACACATATTCAAATATATCAAATATATGACTGTATACAAAAGAATAAACAAAAAGATTTTTTAAGTGGTTAACACTAGAGAGAAACTAGAGAAGTAATGTGATGAGGCTTAATTTCGCATTTTACCTTTCTGTATTATTACATTCTTTATAACACATAAATATACTTTAATAAATTTAACTAATTAAAAGAATGACGTAAGAATTCAGGAGCTTTCTTATTTGCAATTTTTTAAATTTTCTTTTATATTTTACATTGACATACAATAATTATACATACTTATGAGATACATAGTGATGTCTCAATACATATAATGTATGGTGATCAGATTAGATAATTAATATATCCATCATCTTGAACATTTATCATTTCTTTGTGTTGAGAACATTCAATATCCTCCTTCTAGCTATTTGAAACTATATATTACTGTTAACTATAGTCACCCTACAATGCTACAGAAGACTAGAATTTATTTCTCCAATCTAGCTGTAATTTTGTATCCTATAACACATTTCTCCCTGTATCCCCTTCCCCCGACTCTTCCCAGTCTCTAGTATCCTCTGTTCTACTTTACTTCTATGAAACCAACTTTTTTTAGTTTCCACATAATAGTGAGGACATGCAGTGTTTAACTTTCCATTCCTGGCTTATTTCACTTAATATAATGTCCTTCAGTTCCATCCATGTTGCCATGAATGATAGGATTTCATTCTTTATGGCTGAACAGTACTCCATTATGCATATATACCATAATTTCTTTGTCCATTCATCTGCTGTTGGACACCTAGATTGAGTCTATATCTTAGCTATTGTGAATAGTGCTGCAGTAAATATGGTACACATGTCTCTTCCGTATACTGATTTCCTTTTCTTTGGGTAAGTGCCGAGTGGTGAAATTGATGGATCATATGGTAGTTCTATCTGCAGTCCTTTAAAGAACCTCTATACCGTTCTCCATAGTGGCTGTACTTGTTTACATTCCTATCAACAGTATATAAGAGGTCCCTTTTCTCTACATCCTTGGCAGCATTTGTCATTCTTTGTCTTTTTGATAACAGTGATCCTAACTGGGGTAAGAGAATACCTCACTGTGGTTTTGATTTGCACTTTCCTGATGATTAATGATGCTGAACATTGTTTAATATATTTTTTGGCCATTTGTGTGTCTTCTTTTGAGAAATATCCCATCTTTTTTTAATCAGATTGCATTTTTGCAGGGTTTTTTTTGTTTTGTTGTTTTCTGGGTTATTTATTTATTTATTTATTTGGCTGTTAAGATGTTTGAGTTTCTTGTATATCCTAGATATTAATCCCCTGTCAGATGAACAGTTTGCAAATATTTTCTCCCATTCTATAGGCTGCCTTTCATTCTGTTGGTTATTTCCTTTGCTGTATAAAAGCTTTTTAGTTTGCTATAATCCACTTGTTTATTTTTGCTTTTTTTGCCTGTGCTTTTGAGGTCTTATTTATAAATTTTTTTCCCAGACCAATGTCCTGAAACATTTCCCCTATGTTTTCTTCTAGCAGTTCCATAGTTTCCTGTTTTACATGTAGGTCTTTGATTCATTTTGAGTTAATTTTTGTACAGAATAAGAGGTGGGGCTCTAGTTTCATTCTTCTGCATATGGATATCCTTTTTCCCAGAAACATTTCTTGAAGATACTGTCCTTTCATCAGCAAGTGTTCCTGGGACCTTTCTCAAAACTCAGTTGGCTGTAGATATGAGGATTAATTTCTGGGTTTTTGATTCTGTTCCTTTGGTCTATGTGTCTGTTTTTACACCAGTACCATGCTGTTTTGGTTACTATCACTTTGTAGTATATTTTAAAGTCTGATAGTATGATGTCTCCAGCTTTGTCCTTTTTGTTCAGGAGTGCTTTGGCTATTCCAGGTCCTTTATGGTTCCATACAAATTTTAACTTTTTTTTTCCTATTTCTGTGAAGAATGTGATTGGTATAGAATGTCATTGATAGGACTGCATTGAATCTGTAGATTGCTTTGGGTAGTGCCCACTTGCAGTTTAATTCAAACGTAACTTCTACAATGTGGATGTTAATTTTATGAAAGCATAATTTTTAAAGTTTAGACTATAATCAAAATGTTCTGTATAGACTCTTAGGTGAAAGTGAAGAGGGGGGCACCACAGTGTAAATGTTCCTTCATCTTTTTACGTCTGAAAATAGTATTTTTACTCTATTCAGTTTCTTCTTCTTTTTTTTTTTTTTTTTGAGATGGAGTCTCACTGTGTGGCCAGGCTGGGGTGCAGTGGCACAGTCTTGGCTCACTACAATCTCTGCCTCAGGGGTTCAAGTGATTCTCCTGCCTCCGCCTCCCGAGTAGCTGGGATTACAGGCACACACCACCATGCCTGCCTAATTTTCGTATTTTTAGTAGAGGTGGGGTTTCACCATGTTGGCCAGGATGGTCTCAATCTCCTGACTTCGTGATCTGCCCGCCTCGGCCTCCCAAAGTGCTGGGATTACAGGCGTGAGCCCCTGTGCCTGGCTCAGTTTCTTATTTATAAGATATCCAACAGTTCTTAACCATTAATTAGACTTTAAAGATTATTAATTTCAAGTGCACATTAATGTGTTTTTTAAAAGAACAAGAAATAATTAAAAGAAACATTTCATTTTTACTTAGCATTCAAATTGCACTTAATCTCTTTCACTCATAGAGTGGATTTTTATTAACATTTACAACATCAGGCAGACACATTTAGCCATGATCCTGAAATCGTGAAGTACTATACAAAGAAATAAAGCTATTTATTATAGTAATACCCACTCATTTTCTGATGCCCTGAACCCAAAAGTGAAAATATGTGCCTTTAGACCCTCACTTCAAATCTAACTGGATGTAATATCACAAATAATTCTTAGCAAGTTTATGTGGTTCCCAAGGATACAGTAGATTAGAAGGGCAGGGCAGGAAGAGGAAGGGCAAGTGGATAAAACCTGAAAAGCATATACGTTATGGAAACATACTATCATGTCACAGTAACAGATATTCAGAATAGAATGTAGAAATATAATTGCTGGCCAGGCACGGTGGCTCACATCTGTAATCCCAGCACTTTGGGAGGCTAAGGCAGGTAGATCACTTGAGGTCAGGAGTTCAAACCCAGCCTGGCCAACATGGTAAAACTCTGTCTCTACTAAAAATACAAAAAAAAAAAAAAAAAAAATTAGCCGGGCATGGTGGCAGGCGCCTGTAATCCCAGCTACTCGGGAGGCTGAGGCAGGAGAATCACTTGAATCCGGGAGGCAGAGGTTGCAGCAAGCTGAGATCGCACCACTGCATTCCAGCCTGGGTGACAGAGTGAGTCCGTCTCAAAAAAAAAAAAAATGTGTATCAAAAAAATGGCTTGACATAAAAACAGTTTTGGTGCTTGTACTTGTTATCTACTTAAAAAATAAAATATAAAAGTACCTTATTCCTTGAAATGAAACATAAATGAAGCATGAATGTGTCAATATTCAACTTGACTGAATAATGTTTTCACAGTAGTGCTAGAATATATGCTTCAAGACAAGAAAGATTGAACTGTCTTAATCACTATTGTATCCCTCACTTAGCACAGGGCCTTGGTACATAGTAGGTGTTGAATACTGAATGCATTATTTCATTTCTCACATTAACCCATCAAGGTAAACACACTTACCCCCATTTAAAGGTAAGGAAACTGTGGTAAAATGTGCTTATCTTGAAGGTGGGAGAAGAGGCATAACTTTTGACTCCTAACAGTGTTATTTTGATCACCAGAATCAACATTAACAGCATTTTCAGAATTTTACCTATAATTTCAAATTTTTAGTTTTTAAGATATCAAATTTCATTAGTCTAAAATTATCTCACACAAACGATACCCAACTAAAACAATACACAAAATTGAATGCTATAAAACATCTCAAACACACATCATTATAAATATCATCCTATTACCAGAAAAACATACCTTTTAAAAACTAATCAACTTCACTCCATCTACCCTAAACTATCCTTTTAGTAATAATAGCCAAGTTCTGGTTTACCTAAATGTTTCTTAAGGTACTATATAAATTTTACACCACCCAATTTTTTTATTAAACACCTTCTATCCAATTACTTCATTAACAGACGCTATGACAAAAGGGCACAAAAGAAGTAAAGAACATAACCATATATCTCAAGAACTTTAAAATCTACTTTGAATAAGACATGTATACACGAAACTGTGGGAAGTTGCTCCCAAAGCAACATACAAAGAGGAAGGAACCAAAAATAACTGAGTATCTCATCTGAAAATGCTAGGCATTTTCATATGCGTTACCTCTATTAGTTCTGAAAATTTTGTAAAGTAGATATTGCCATCTTCATTTTGGAGAAGAAAACTGAAATTCAGAGAGGTGAAATGACTTCCCAAAATAAAGGGCAAATGAGGGTCTGAAGTCCAAGTCTATCTGACTCCAAAGTTCTATCCTTTTTAAGCTATACCATGCAGCCTCCCACATATACATTACAGGGTATAGACAACATTTATAAACGTTGTAAGGAAAACAAAGAAAGACATCATTGAAGAGAATAATTCCTAGGAAATATTTTATTGACAAAGTCAGTCCTGAGCTGTGTCTGAAACCTAAGTGTAAGATTGCTAATAACAGAAAGATTAATGTCACAAAAATTTCTAAATAAAAAATCTAAATATTTTCCTTCTTTGATCATTATTCTATTTCTTATTCTCTTGCATTTTTATGTATAACCTACCCTCCCCTATAAGCATTCCCATTATAAAGACAGAAAAAAATTAACTAGGTCTAATATCCTATATTTCTCTTTCCTGCTGGTCAGAATGCTAAAAGATAGAAACATATACTGCCATGACAGCCTGGAAGTGATCTTAGTGATTTCTTCATTTTAGTGGTAAGAAAAGCTGAGAGAGGGTTACATAATATACTGAAGGTTACAAAACTTTACTAGCCAGAATAGTATGAGAACATAGTTCTTACAGTGTTCTTTCTATGATCCAGTGCTCCTTAAATTTTTTGCCATGAAGTGTCAATAACACAGAAGAATGACGAGATCTGGAGCTCACTTGAAATATAATGGGCTCACCTGAAATTTCTTTGAAGTTTCTAATTTCATCTTAAAGCCTCATGTGAATTCTATATTTTGTGCCTAATTTACTCATGCTTATCTTATTATTAAAGTTATTTAAATTAATACCATCAAGTAAAATTGGTACTTAAAAAATTATTATGTTTGTTCCTATGGCTTAGATTCTAAGCCTTATAGGTATCCCTTGACACAATGTCATGTACTCCAGTTTGAGAAAAATGCCCCAAATTATGGTGACAATTCCTTCATCATATTTCATTTCCTTGCTGCTTTATTTTTCAAATTAAGAATTCTTTTTAAAGCATGGTAAATTTAATTACACTCTTTCGAAATGTATAAATACTGACAAAGCTACTGCTAAAATTGTTGGGGTTGTTTAAACACAAAATTTTCAAGAAGCTCTACTTAGTTAAAATTAATTTATTAAAAACAATTTAGTTTATAAATTCATTAAAGAACCTGGATAGAACTTCTACCTAGCAATACTTCATTAAACATTTCCTTTTTGAGAGTTCACTCAAAAAAACTTTTTAATGAAAGTGAGATTAGATGCCATTCATATTGACTACAGTCCCAATTACTTTTAAGTAGGTTAAACAATCTTTTCTTCTTCCTTGGTATTAATCTTCTCTGCCCAGATGTGAAGGAAGAAATCCTTTGTGGTTTCACTACTTTCTTTTTCAGGATCTTTTTTTAATACCTTTCAAATTCCAAATATGCTTCATTATTCTTCAATCCTATTTACAGAAACAGAGTAATAGATTTTATCTATTTTACTGATCGTTTTTAAAAACACCCTGTTCAACTTAGCCAGGAATCGATCACTAGCAAGATTAAAAATAGACTCTTATTCGTCACTTCCTCCCTAAAAACATACTATTGACTTTCCACTATATGCCTACTTGAAGTCAAATAGTCATATGTGTTTTTAATGTATTTAAAACTCTTATTGTATAGCAACTAATACTTTTTCAAGTCCTTGGCCAGTGATGATAGTATTAAGTATATTCACTTTGAAGTCAAATTGTCACATGTGTTTTTAATATAGTTAAAATTCTTATTGTATAGCAACTAATACTTTTTCAAGTCTTTGACCAATGATAATAGTACTAAGTATATTCATTAGAAATTAATTTAACATTTTCCTACTTTGCCTAAACATTTAATTCTCTAATACATTGCTTTCAACAAAAAATTCACAAAATAACAATCTATTTCAAGAAATAGGATTCCTTTCAAGTCATATAGATCAATATAAAAAACACATATTAAAAAAACAGCTAAGTTAGGCAGAACATACAGTTCCACTTAGTAGGATTTAATAGTAATTTGCCTACTTAATGACATCTATTCTCAAAACAGATATAATATGTATATATCCTTATCAATAAATGGGCTTTTCAAAAAATAATATTGACACATAATATACCAGAACAGGTTTCAAGAATGTAAAAAAGTAAATGCTTAAACAATTGCAGAGTTATAAGGGTAGCATCTGCTTGGCTCAAGCTTATTTTTTTAATACTTTGAATGCCTTCATTTATGAATAACTGAAATACTCCCTACATGTTACTGTAATATTTTGATGTTCTCATTTACAATTAGTCTTTTAACTAATCTCTAGTACCTAGTCTTATATTTGTTCCAATATCTCTTACTGATTTCAAATCAACAGGTTAGTGCAATTAAAATGTATATTACTACAGCAAAAATATGATTTTTAAAAATGCCCTTTCCCAAAAATTTGTACCTTTTTCTCATTCATGCCCCTATTAGTGGCAATTTAGGTAATGGATTATCATCTTCAGCTAAGTACCCTGGTATCAAACATTAGCTGTAGCGAACTAATATGATATTAAGTAGCCAATGGAATAATCTATATGATTCTACATTCTATACATACATGTAGTCATTATTTTCCTAGTAATGTTTCTGTAGAGCTTTTACAGGTAAAACTAGTATGCTGCTTTGATAAACAGCTTCTTTCAAAATAGAAAAAAGTATGTGAAGAGTGACATATTCCAGATATAGTGAGCCTGCTATGTAACTGGTAAGATTGACTTCAAGTATAATCACTACTAAAGCTGTTAGAAAAAAATTCTACATCTGCACCACATCTTGTTTCTAATTTTCAAGTAGCAGATACTTGTTTATTTGCTTCATGTTACTCATTACCATATTACCTCTAGTCTCTTCTATAAATAGTAATACAAGTAGACAACTAATTAGACACAGAAATATTTCAAACTAGACCTTAGGTCACCAAACACCATGTGACTTTCATTTCTGTCAAGTCAACATAAGACAGTTTCGAACAAAGTTGTTGTTAGAGATGGACAATAATATTCAACATAAAATGTTTCCACATACAGCCTATTTTATATACATACATGTTCTCATTTTCCTGATTTTAAAAAAAGTATAATTAGAATATCCATGTTACATTAATTATCATAATCTCATTTTCAAGTGCTTAATAATTCAAAATAATGAAGCAAAAAAATGCTTCTGCTAAATATTTCCCTTTCTACCATTATTCTTTCATAAACCTAATACAATTAATTTATTTAATGAGAAGTCTCAACAGACTATGTATTAAATTTGCCAAATTCACAACTGAAATGAAGATAACGAAAACATCTAATGGATGAAAAGTTTCAAAGAACAAATATCTTTCAACAGGTAATAAAAAATGTCACAAAGTCAATTAAAAACTTTAGAAATGACAATATGACTTCACAAAATACTAAGTAACATATTGTAAAATGTGTGTGTGGGTAGATCACACTTTCCACTATCTTTGTAAAATAGATATAGATAAAATACTTAAAATTAGTATTACGAAGCATGCCAAGGAGATTTTCTAAAAGAGACCCTCCACCTTTTAAGAGCCACAAATAATAATTTACAAAAACCACAGTTCAACTCAACTTTCTTAAGTATGAAATCACAATACTTCAGTTCAGTAAAGAATAATTCTACATAGTAAAACTGCAAAACCTTTAGTTCTAGAATACACAAAATTGTACAGCACAGCTTCATTTTTGTAAGTTCTTTCCCCCAAATCATATGGTATATCAGGCAAGACCACAGAAATTAAGCTGTTGATAATGAAACCCACTAGTTACAGACTTGAGAAAAATCAGTTTTCTTTCCTCTCCATCCTAGTAGACAATATCTGTATCAACAACTTTCAAGAAAAAGCCTGAGTTACTTCTGACTTCAAATATACATGTTATCATTAAAACCTATTTTCCTCTATTATCACTTATTCCAAATCTGTAGCTGCCTTTTCATTCCTTCAGCTACATCCTTGTTCCTGGCCCTAGACTTTTCCCCCTAGACTACTGTACCTCATTCTCATGAGATGGCTTCCCCTGACTGTCTTTAATTCCTCTGTCAATGTTAATGTTACCTTCTCTCTAACATTTTACCTATGCCACCTACCCATTCCACTTCAGCTTTTCAAGGCCTTTACATTGCATTTTTATTTCGCTCAGGAGCCTCATCATCAACTACATATTTATTTATAAAGTGGCTGCTGACTTTCAACTCCCCTTAAAATTGCCAGTTTCTTCTTGACCTAGTAAATGTATTAAATTCTCCCTTCAGGTAGTCACATTCGCTCCTAATCCATCTGAATACGGAATTTCTTTTGCAGTTAACCCCAAACTCATAGGTAATGTATTTAGAAAAGTTTTGCACAATAATTACATACAATGTTTCTTCATTTGTTTGCGTATCAATGTTATCCATATTAGACTGTAGGGACACCAGATAAGGGCTGCATCTTTCAAAGCAGTCTGTACAACACCTATCTGCTATGTCACTTCACAAAGGTAAGTTGATTCGTTAAATGAAACTATTATTTAATGGAAAGCTTAAGTAGAAAATGTTCATTTTAAAAATATTTCTACGGTTTAACTTTTAAACATCTATGGCCTTTTTTATTTCCACAGACAACTGACATATTTTGGTTTCTCACTACTCTATTAATTGTCAAAGAATGGCTAGAATTTAAAGTGCAAGTTGAGGGTAGATAAAAGATATACACTTTCACATCCCACCATCAGATTATTCGAAAATTGGCAATGTCAGCTCCAGGAATTCTGAAATACAACTGAATCTTCACATACCCAAACAGTTTCAGAACCAAAAGAAGAGAACAGCGCACCTTCTGATTTGGGGGTTCCCTTTTCTGCAACTGGTTTAGACTAGTTTCTCTATCCAAGGGTCTTTTAATTAGGAAAATTCAATTAATCACCATCGATATACGGAAAGAATACCAGGGAAAGGCAATCCTTTACTTAAAAGAGAAAAAAGGAGGCTTTGGATATCACCTTTTCATAAAATTCAGCAGCTAAATTAAGCTTTGCACTCAATATCTGCCGGCAGTCTCAGACATTTTTTTTTCTACCTAATAATAAAAGCAAGTCTTACTCAATTTAGTCCCTTCTCGAGCACCGTCTCGACCTGTCAGAATTTGACAGTTAAAGAAAAAATTAAAAAAAGAAGTAAGGGAAACACTAGGATTCCCGTCCACATTGCTTCTTTTTCCGAAATCACATCACTGAGTCTTGGATTTCCTTCACTCCAAACTAAGCCCTCAGATTCCAAATATGGTTCTTTAACCCCCGTCTCGCCACTCAATTACACATAAACCTTGCCAATTAGAGAACCACAGCAGAAACCCCTACAAATCCGCTTGCTGTTCATCTTGGAAGTCATGCCCTGCAGCAACTGCCGATCGCCGAAGTGACGGATATTAACCAAATTCAGCGCAACGGAATCAGACATGCAGAACACACACGGCTTTCGCGAGGGAGGGAAACGCGACCCGGGAAAAGTGCGCTCCTCACCAGCCTCGGGACGCTCTACCGGGGTGGGGGTTCCCAGAAAGGAGGGGGAGAGGAGCCCGAGTAGGGGAATCCTGCCCTCTCAAGTAAAAAGCTGGATCCCCCGGCAGCAGGCTGCAGCCCGTCCTCGCTAAGGAAACGACGAGGCAGACAGAGGGCCTTTTGCTCAGAAAGGCAGAAGGCAGACACTTTCCGAGGTCCGGACGCAAGCCGATCCCCCATCCCCCGAGGGAAGCGAAGGGTGCCCCATGGGTGGCTGAGGGGACGCCCGGCCCGCGAGGGACAACCCGAGGAGGAGCAGTTTCATCTGATTAACACCTGAGTCTCGTCCAGGCAAGCACAGATATTGGCGTGGGGCCGCCCAGGTGGGGGGAAGGGAAGGAGAGGAAGGGGGTGGAGATGGGATTCCTCCCTCTCTCTGAAGAGCACTAGCGGAGGATGCGCCCAGGCCAGCCGAGAGCGGCATGCTTCAGACTGCGGAGCCGGGATCCCGCCGCCTGCACCGACAGCGCGGAGCCCCGCAGCGCCCTCCGCACCGGCCCCTCGGTCCCCGGGGGCCCAGGACTTTGCTTCCGAAGGCGCTGGGGCCTAACATCCCACGGGGTCGACCCCGGCTCCTGGGGCCTGGGGGAGGGGACCCGCGGGAACACCCCCAATCTCCGGCGGTTCTCAGCGGTTGTAAAATGCACCCCCGCGGTTCCCTTCTTCAGCCTTCCCTCCTCCCGAGGCCGCAGAGAAGGGCCACCACAGGCGAAAAGCCTAAGGCAATGCAGGGACGGCAGCCTCATAGGTCCCGGACCTCCTCCCCCGGTTACCTGTAAGGACTCCGACACGGATTTGATGGTCGTGGTTAGTAAGGATCATTCCCTCGGTCGCCATGTTTCCCAGCGCAGTCACCGCACTGACAGGAGCCGGGAGAAACCGGAGCCCGGAGCGCGCGGGCCGGGAGCGCGCTCGCCGAGGAGAGCGCGACAGCTAGGGGGCCAGAGAAGCGCGAGGAGAGCGGGGAAGGAGGGGGAGGCCGCAGAGTGCTCGGTGGCCTGCGTAGGGGAGAGGCCGCGCCGGGAGTGCGCGGGTCCGCGGGAGGGGGAGGAGTCAGGGCGCGCGGCCCCAAGTCCGGCAAGAAGGAGGCAAGCTTGCGGGGCGCGGTGGCCGCACGGGGAGAGCGCGCGGAGGCGGCAGAACGAGGCCGGAGAGAGTCGGCACGCTCTGCAGAGCGCGAGACCCAAGGCAGCTAGATGGCAGGACTGAGAGGAAAGGATAGCACACGCTCTGGAGGTTGCGGGGGCGGACTCGGGGACAAGGGCGGAGCTACACCCCTAGGCGTGGAACTCGTGGAGAGTGAGGGGAGGAGTGAGAGCTCGGGTGCTGAGTATTGGGAGCGGGAAGGAGCCGGCCCAGCCTGAGTAGGACCGCGGATCGCTCCTGGGCGCGCGAGTAGCACCGGATTGGCTGAGTGAACGCGGAGCGTGTGCGCGCGAGGCACGAACGCAACCTCGGCCGGGCCCCAGACAGAAGCAATCCCCTGCCGAGCCTGACACCTCGTTGGTTGTCCGCGCCTTAGGCTGGCTCTCGCCGGCGGGCCGGCTTTCTAAGAGGGGACCGCGGGGGGAGCGAGGCTGGCTCAGCACGCCGGGCCTCCTCTTGCAGCCCTCCGGAGCGGCCGGCCGCCCCACTGAAAGCGCTGGGGAACCGAGAGGTGTCTTAGAAAGCTGCATGAGTAGCAGAACGGCGGCTACTATGACAGAGAGGCCGCCGTGGGCGAAGAGGGAGGTATCCTGTCCTGCCTCGTGCTAGCCGCTGGCTTCCTCAGTCGGCTTTCCCTGAAGGAGGATTTCCGCTTCACCTGTGCTTTAGGATTCCATTTCCAGTCAGTGCCTGCAAGACGATCCTCACGTGCGAAACTTAGGAGTCTGAGGCAGGGCAGCTGGAGTGGAGATACCTGGCTTCTCTTCCTCCTGCTGTCCCACGGTTTTGTGGCCTTAAGCCTCTTCGCCATGAGCGCTGCTTTTAGATGAAAAGCATCAATCTCCTTAGCGAACGAGAACGTGTTCCACCTGAACCACAGTCCATTGCCGCGGCGATTTTCATTTCAGTATTCGTGGGGTGTGAGATTACCATGAAAGTAGCTTTTGTTGCCATTTATTTCCATGTGCCTTTCATGAAACGTGTTATTAATCACCTGTGGCTATTCTACGTTAGTTTCTTACTATCGTTCTGGACCTTTCAACTTATGAATTTTAAAAAGTTATATGCGTGTGTGTGTGTGTACACACACTCATACGTATATATTTTCTCTTCTTAGCTGTAGTAACCTGGAGGCATAAAAGTGAAAAGCAAAGTATTAAAAAATGTATATCAGTGTTTATACACAAATTTCAAAGTCACTTTGATAGGTTTTTTTTTGGTTTTGGTTTTGGTTTTTTTTGATCCGGAGTCTCGCTCTGTCGCCAGGCTCCAGTGCAGTGGCGCGATCTCGGCTCACTTGCAACCTCTGCCTCCCAGGTTCAAGCGATTCTCCTGCTTCAGCCTCCCGAGTAGCTGGAACTACAGGCGCGTGCCACGACACCCAGCTAATTTTTGTATTATTAGTAGAGACGGGGTTTCACCATGTTGGCCAGGATGGTCTCGATCAAGATCTTGACCTCGTGATCCGCCCGCCTTGGCCTCCCAAAGTGCTGGGATTACAGGTGTGAGCCACCGTGCCTGGCCGATTATGAGTTTTTTATTGTTCCGTTGGAACATGAAATTACCCATCCTCTGAAGATTCACGTGCTTAAGTATTTCATTTTAAATAATGGGGCCTACAAAGTAGATGATGGATGGAATTGAAGTGGGTAAAATAAATTAATGGCTTTTTTGCTTTTGTTTTTGTTTTTAGTATGTGTATTGCTGGTATTTTTGACAGTAATTAAAAATTTAAGCCGGGTCATGAACTCATTTCCTATCATTGTCACCTTAGATCCTGGTGGCCAACGGGTTGTTAACTAGTTTGAAATGAGAGATAAAGATAAGAAAGTATGTCCAAGAGAATGATTTCCGTTATCTCAAACTAAACATGAAGAGCAAATAGTTGGTTATATTGTTATCTTCCTAACCTATCTCTATTCTCTGCAACACACTCTAAATGGTTAGAAAATATCTTGAGCTTATCGTCTATCTTACATCTATCTTAGACGTAAGGTCTAAACCTGCCCACTAACAGGTTGTGACCCTAAACAAATTTGGGCCTTTTCCTTCATCCTTTAAATAAGGTGGTAGACTAAATAAGTACCTTTTAAGTATAGTGGTAGACTAAATAAGCACTCCTTTAATTAGAATATTCTGTAATTATTCTAATTAAAGGAATAAAACTGGAAGAAAACTGGCACTTTATTTCACAAATCAATAATAAGAGGACAAGAGACTAACTTTCTGCATTCATAAAAGGGGTGATGGTTAAATTCATTAAAATTTAAGTGGGAAGGGTGGATATGAATTAAACTTTCTAAAGCAGCAGTCCCCAAGATTTTTGGCACCAGGGACCTGTTTTGTGGAAGACAGTTTTTCCATGGATGGGGATGGGGAGGGTTGATGGTTTCGGGATGAAGCTGTTCTAGAACACCGCAGATCATAAGGTATTAGATTCTGATAAGAAGCCACAACCTAAATCCCACGCATCCGCAGTTCACAATAGGGTTCATGCTCCTATGACAATCTAATGCAGCCACTGATCTGACAGGAGGCGGAGCTCAGGCAGTAATGGTTACTGCCTGCTGTGTGGCCTGGTTCCTAATAGGCCACGGATGGGTACCTGTCCATGGCCCAGAGTTTGGGGACCCCTGTTCTAAAGTATATGGTGGTTTATTAACATTCATTATGTTTTACTGACTGTAAGTATTAAAATTCCTAAAAAATAATAATAGAACTAAATTATAATGCTTGTCTTTCAACCGGTTTTCTTAAGTGTATTCATCTTTCTCAAATTCAGCAACCTTTTACAAACCTTACAAAGGAAAAACGCAGTGACTTTACTGTCTAGAGTGAACTTTTACTGATGGTTATTGAATGAATATTATAATATGTACACACTATTACTCTTGTTACAGTGTGACATTCTTCAGAATTCATCCTGGAATCAATATTATGCCAAAGAAAATTTTCTGAAAGGTAGGAGAGAGTGCCATTTTCCAAATATTGATAAATGTCTCAGGAAACATGGGGCATGGGGTGTGGTGTGGGTTGGGGTGGGAATTTGTGTGTAAATAATTAGAAGTGCCCAGGGAGTTATTCTTTCCATTCTTAGGGTTTTCATCATGAAAACTACAAGAGTTTCCATTAACCATCCAAGATAACATAAAAAAAAACAGGTTAACATGTGGCTTTCATTACAATTATCATGGAATGAAACTTTATATTTCAGTAGAAATGAAGTTATTATTATTATTATTTTTTGAGACAGTCTTGCTGTGTCAGCCAGGCTGGAATGCAGTGGCACCATCTCAGTTCACTGCAACTTCTGTCTCCTGGGCTCAAGCAATTCTCCTGCCTCAGCCTCCCGAGTAGCTGGGATTACAGGTGTGTGCCACTATGCCTTGCTAATTTTCGTATTTTTAGTAGAGATGGGATTTCACCATGTTGGCCAGCCTGGTCTTGAACTCCTGACCTCAGGTAATCCACCTGCCTCGGCCTCCCAAAGTGCTGGGATTACAGGCGTGAGCCACCGTGACCGGCCTGAAGTTAGTTTTTTCCTAGTACTGGTATATTTACACTTAGCCCACCAGTTAACTCTTAGTTTTTCTGTGGTTAATCACAATTTCTTTTTTTTCTTTTTTTTTTTTTTTTGAGACAGAGTCTCTCTCTGTTGCCCAGGCCGGACTGCCGTGGCACTATCTCGGCTCACTGCAAGCTCCGCCTTCCGGGTTCACACCATTCTCCTGCCTCAGCCTCCAGAGTAGCTGTGACTACAGGCGCCCGCCACCATGCCCAGCTAATTTTTTGTATTTTTAGTAGAGACGGGGTTTCACTATGTTAGCCAAGATGGTCTCGATCTCCTGACCTTGTGATCCACCCGCCTGAACCTCCCAAAGTGCTGGGATTACAGGCATGAGCCACCGCGCCTGGCCCACAATTTCAGTATAAGCAAGGCCAAATCTCATTGGGCTTTTCTGGGTGCAGACTCTCCTCTATGTCTTTTCCTACATGTGCATACCTATGATAAAGTGTAATTATATAGTAGTCACCGTAAGAGATTGACAGAAATAACTGATAATAAAATAGTACAATTATAACAATTTACTGTAATAAAAGTTATGTTAATGTGGGCTCTCTCTCTCTGTCTCTCAAAATATCTTATTGTATTGTACTCACCTATTTTCAGACCAGAATTAGTTACAGCAATTCTAGGGGAAAAAATACAAAGCCTAATTCAGCCAATTTAAAGTTCTTCTTGACCATAATCTATCTTTCTTTGGGGAAAAAATACATTTAAAGTAACCAAAGCTTCATCCTCACCATTTTTTAAATGGTAAAATACACATTCATAAAATTTACCATTTTAGCCATTTAAAAGTGTACAATTCAGTAGCATGAAGTACACAGTAGCCCTCCCTTATCTGCAGTTTTGCTTTTCTTGGCTTCAGTTACTCTATTTCCCTGAAGCCCACGATTGGAAACCCAGATGTCTGATGACATGCTTGGTTGCAAGCAACTGATCCTAGTTGAAGCCAAAAGAAATTCATTGGCTCATGCACCTAACAAGTCTGGACTTGTGTAGCTTCAGGGTTGGCTAGATTCAGAGTCTGAAACTATGTCATTAGGATGTCACTTTGAGCTATGCTTTCTTCTTTGTTAACTTCATTCTCACCTTGGCTCTTCCTACATTGCAAAAAGATGGCATTGGCTTCTCTAGGCTGTGTGTGTGTGTGTGTACACACACACAAATATATATTCATATGTTTTTAAGAGAGACAGGGTCTCTCTGTGTTGGCCAAGCTGGTCTCAAACTCCTCACCTCAAGATATCCTCCTGCTTCAGCCTCCCAAGTAGCTGTGATTACAGATACTAGCCACAGCATCTGGCTCTAGGGTATAAGTTAGATCAGTACCCCATTATAGTAAATATTTAGTATATTTAAAATGTTTTTATCTGGAAATTTGAATATAGGTAACCTACTGTATTAGTCTGTTTTCATGCTGCTGATAAAGAGATACCTGAGACTGGATAATTTACAAAGGAAGGAGGTTTAGTAGAGAACTCACAATTCCATGTGGCTGGGGAAGCCTCACAATCATGGCGGAAGGCAAGGAGGAGCAAGTCACATCTTACGTGGATGGCAGCAGGCAAAGAGGGAATGAGGAAGACACAAAAGCAGAAGCCTCTGATAAAACCATCAGATCTCATGAGACTTACTACCATGAGAACAGTATGAGGGAAACCACCCTCATGATTCAGCTATCTCCCCCCGTGTCCTTGCCACAACACCTGGGAATTATGGGAGTACAATTCAAGATGAGATTTGGGTGGGGACACAGAGCCAAACCATATCACCTACATAAGCAAAAGCTCCATAAAATCCTTAATTTTTACGAATGTAAAGGATCCCAAGAACCAAAACTAAGAATCATAGATTTACATCATGTGCCAATCCGCAAAGCACTTATAAGACAAACTCCTCTTTCTCCATTATACTATAGAGGTTATTCTTTCCTGAGGGCTCCAGTTTATATACCTTTAATTCTGCCTACATAGTCACATATTAATATTCAGAAGGTAGAGAAGTTCTTCCTAGGTATGTACTGGCAATTTACAAATGTACGAAATTTCCCCATTTATTTATGTGGCTGTGTATCTGATAAAAGAAGAAAACCAGGAACAAAAATTTTGATTTCTAAAGGAAGCACTAATTTTTCTCCCTCCTGAAAGAAAAAAAAAAAAAAGGTAGACCATAGAAGAGAAGGGCAGTATTTTCTAGAAGAGGGAAAGATCATTAGATATGGGAAAGGAAAATGAGATTTGCTAAATTGGAAAGTAATATTAATTGCCCCAGAAGCTATTTGATTTCTTAAAAGGGCTCTGTCTGCAATGCCTTCAGTTTTTAGGATTCAGTATATATATCAAGAAAAGATAGTCCAAGCTTAAAAACTGACATGGATTGACTTTAAGTGGACCTTTTAAAAAATCAAAAGCATCATGCTTTTCTACCATTATTCATTGGTTTCTATGTAACTAAAATTTATCTTAAAGCCCAGCATCCCCAGAAAAATGTTTTTCCTTAAAAAGCAATGTACAAAACAAAAATTATTTTGTTAACCTAAGTAATCTCACTTTCCCTAGGTTGACTAATAATTGGGGGAAATATAGTTTCTAGGAATGTTTATATCATGTTTTATACTTAAAATGAAAAGTAAGTTTTCATGTTAGGAATCATAAGTGAATTTGTGAAAGAAGTAGAGAAGATGGATTTTTAGTTGTCCTGAAAAATTCTCAATTTTGCCATGTAATAATTATATTTCATATGTATCTGCCTGTGCATCTCCTGCCGTGAAATTGATTGGTTGCAGACCAAGCCTCCCTTTCCAGCATGGGACTTTGTTCTCTTCCCATTTCCTAATATTTGTTGACTAAATACAGAACGTGTGAATCAATAGGGACTTTGAATTGGTAGCAATGCAGGCTCCTTCCAAGGTGCCAGAGGGACCAATAGAGATTTTACTTGGCGTGCAACAGGTTACAGAAGCCTCTACCAATAAAAGGAGAGACACCACCTAAGGTGGCCACTGTTCACATAAACAACACTAAAACTAGATTTTCTGCCTGGATCTACGAGTGTAAGGCAAAATGTTATGTGTTGTCGCTTCCCCTCTTTGATTATTGCAATTCTAGACTAAAGATGAAAGTATCAGGCTGTTGTTGGCCTTATTTCATTTAGGAAGTGTGACAGACATTACGAATCACTTTCTGGCAATGCAAAAGGCAATTTTTTGGGATAGAATGTTAGCTGATATCCTCTGCATGGCTAGAAAGTCAAGATAAAATAAATGAGATAAGTTACAAAAATAGTCTACCCAAAGTTACGATTTGTAAATGTATTGCTGGTGGGACAGGTTTTTCCTCAATTGACCTTGAAATTGAAAAGTATTGCCCATATGTGGTTAAGGTTATCAGAGATTTTATTCTCAGAGGAATATAATCAGAATATTATGAGTACAAATAAAACTATAATAATGATGTTTCAATACCAAGTACTTTTTGATTACTAGTTCAGTTTACTATAACTTGATTTGGAGATAGGAATACCCTAAATATAGACATATTCCCACCAAATTGTAAGGTATAGCCCTCTCTGTAATTTAATATTGGGTGTATCAGTTAATCTCTTGGGAGTTTGAGTAGCTTGAATAAGTCTCTGACCTTTTGAATAAGTTGACCATATAAATTTGTCTGTACTCACAAAACTGAGATCCATTTCCTGGATTCACTGAAATGCAGACACTCATGAGGAGTCACCCAATCTAACTGATAACTTTATACTGCCCTTCTGAAAGTCAGAGTCCAATATAAAGTCCTAAAGACAAAGTAGGATAACAGGCTATCCCAGTTTTGTGTTTTGAAAAAATTGAAAGGTTTGGAACATTTGAAGGAAAGATGTTAAGCCTGACTGGTAATGAACATAAAATGTAAATACTTTGGCAATGGCAAATAATTCACTTTTTAAGAAGTTACAACCTCAGCTACCAAGTAAACTACTTTATTCCATGCCTTAGTTAACAACAAACAAGAAAAAAAAAAAAAGGAGGGAGGTCATATACTAATCCAAACTCATTGTAGTGGTTAAAAAAAAAAAAACCCATAATTTTAAAACATTCAAATGATGCTCTTTTAATTTAATTTTAAAATTGGGAATCTAAAGCCCTGAGGTTAAATGACTAGTTCAAGGTAATCAGTAGTACATTCAGATTTTATATTTTCATCTTTTGTTCTCATTGCTCTGTCTAATCCAGTTGACTTGGAAAATCTCTCAGGACTGCCAGAATCTCCCAGGGACTAAATAAGTACAGTGATGGCTTTCTTGAAACAATGTAAATTACATACTCCACTAACTCAGTTGGTAGAATATGAAACTAATCACCTCAGGGTTTTAGAGCCCATTATTTTTGTGGTTAGGAGAGGAAAGATACAATTTAGATTGGAATATGAACTGGCAGTATTAATACCTAGGCTCTGGTAACCAGCCCTGGCCCCAATTAACTGTAGGAATTTAGACACCTTTTCAATGTATCTGGACTCCAGTTTCCTTTTTTGGAAAGTGAAGGAAACTTTATTTAAAGTTCCTCCTAATGCCAAAATTCTGTGATTTCTTGTAAACCGTTTCCAGTGCAAAAGTACATTTAAAAATTCATATTTAAAATGCATCTTTAAAGATTTAAATTGACCTTGAGAAAAAGAAGATTTTGAATTGGCTGGCTCACTTTGCTTATTACCAGAAAGTATGAGGGATTCCTACAGATTATGAAGTGTTTTGTGACAAATCAACTCTTCTATACTGACATGAGATAGGAAATTAATGACAACTTAGAGTGAAAGAAAATATCTGAAGATCTCAGGAACTATGATATAATCCAGTGGTAATTTACACAAGGCAAGACATCGAGAGACCTGGGACTTGGAAATTAACTTTCTGTGGCCTTCTACATATCATTTACTGAGCCTCTTTAAAATGCTAGGCACTGTGTTAAGCAGTCAAAATGAAAAGATAGCAAGATAGAATCCTGGCCCTCAAAGAGCTCACCACGTGGTGAGGAAGGTAGCTGGATAAACCAATAATTGCGATAGAGTTCAATTAGTGCTGTGACAGAAGTAAGAGAGCCTAGCAACAAGTCTCAAACCTGATTGCACATTAGAATTTCTTGAGAAGCTTTTAAAAAATACGGATGCTTTTGCCCTATCGCTCAGTTACCATAATTTAAATTATCTGGGGCGGGGCCCAGTAGAATGCTATTTTTCAGAGCTCTTAAGGGGATTCCAATACACAGCTAGGATTGAGAATCAGTGGGATAGAAGGGCAGCACATTCAGTCCTTAAGACAAACAGGCAATGGTCATAGCTAAAGGAGAGAAGTATCTTTCCACTTTGTGCATGGACCTAATAGAACTAATGATACATGGGGAGAACTGTAAATATTAATAGTAATGTGGAGCTCAATGTGGGATGTATGAGAAAAGGGGGACATAGTGAAAGATGAGACAGAGAAGGTAGGCAGGAGGCAGATCATTTATGGTCTGTGAAGGACCTTGGACTTCAGCAAGAAACCAGTAGGGGAATGACATGATCTCATTTATCTTTTATAAAAGATAGCTTCAGTGGTACTGTGGAAGATGAATTAGAGGGACTGGAAGCAGGGGAAACCAATTAAGAGGCTATGGTAATCCAGGCAGGAAGGAGGGCCTGGGGAAAAAAACAAAAACAAAAACAAACAAAACCACAGTGGTACTAGGAAAGTGGATGATATTCAAGGAATAGATAACAAGGAGGCAGAATCAACAGGTCATTTTGATGTTTTTGGTGAGAGAGTAAAAGAAGTCTGTGGCATATAATTTTACTTATTTTATACCTACTTTTTCTCATTTCCCACGGTTGGATCTGTCCACAATTACATACTTCAGAAGTGGAGAGGAGCTCCTTTTTATGGACTTAGTAAAAACATATTGTATAATGTGGTTGAAATGTGGTCATTTCAAATCCAAAAGCTATCAAAATAATCAGAGGTTGTTTACAATCCCTAAATGACTACATTCCATACATGTTTAAGGCCAAACATCCAACATTTCCACCCAGATTGGTGGGGGGAGAGAGGGAAAACAGCACTAAAACAAAGGTGTGAGAGATTTTAATTAACACAAATGGCTGTGCCTAGTCTTTAAATCTGTCCAAAGCAAATGGAGCGAAAGCCTGCTAATTCTTCAGTGCTTCATCTGGCAATGACCTCAGAAAAAAGAGCCTCCCTCCTGTATCATCAAGCTGACTTCCTTTAGTTCCTTGTTGTTCTGTGTAGATCTTTGCTCCCAGAATTCTCTAAGACAGGGAAAAACAGAGGAAAAAAGACAGCTAAAATATTGAGTACCCTAGCACCCACTCTGCAAATCCCCTAAAATATTAAATTAGAATATATGTTAAGCAATGCATTCCAAAAATCTATACCCACTATCTATTCAAGCCCTTAAAACGATTTTTTGTTTGTTTAAAGAAAGTAGTTCTCACCACATGGTGTTCATTTCTGCCAGTAGTCACTCTGTCCATAGTTGTAATGCCCATAGTACCTAAGGGGAAACATTAGGAAAATAAGAGCTTCTTTTGAGGGAAAAAAAAAAACAACACTAGTTTTGTTTTGTTTTGTGTCACTGTGGGTATTAGCACTGATGTGAATTTTCTGATTTTTTTTTTTTTAGAAAATAACTTTGTCAAACAATATTTCAGAAGTTGGAGTGGCAGACTATTTTTCTGTTTATAGCTCATGTCCCACAGGGGGAAAAATCATTTAAGAATTATATGCAAGTAAATAAAGAAGTGGAATAATAAGTTATGTGTATATATACATACCCTCAGATAAACCAGATAGATATATTTCACAAAAATGGTCAATTATAGATAGTGGAGAATAAACAAAAGATAAAGGTGAAGATGGGGAAGAGAAAGAGGAAGCAGATAGAATGGTAGGCGTAGGGTGAGAAGGGAGGCAATGAAAAGGAGAAAAAGGGAGAATTATAGGGTGCTAAATACGACTGATAGTGAGTCTGTTCTAAATTAGAGTTGCCAGACTAAAATATGGGACTCCCAGTTAAATTTGAATTTTAATATAAACACCAAATAATTTTTCATATATCTCATGAAATATTTGGGACACACTTATACTAAAAATTATTTGGTGAAATTCAAATTTAATAGGGTATCCTTTTTTATTTGCTAAATATGATAACATTTTCCTAGACATACTGCTGCACTCCTGAGTGTGTGATGCCCACAAATTATGGAATCTGTTGTCACCCACTAAAATAATATTAATAAGGGTACAGTTTATTTTGTCAAGCTTCAAAATTTATATTTAGGAAGAAAAGAATTTTATTCTCCCCCTGAATTTCTGTGAAGTATTAAAGAAGTAAAAGAATGACTTACTTTAGAAATTAACTTTATAACCTATTAATACCATAAACCTAACTTTGACATTCAAAAGGTTCAGGTTGCCTCAAAGCTTTAAAAAGCCTGTACTTGAAAGCAACAGTACTGCTTATCAAGGACCTGGATTTGAGCTAGCTGTGGTTTTCTGCCCCTGCCTTTCAGCATTTTAGCTTAACACTACTATTTTCCCTTCAGCAGCACCTGCTGAAGTGTAGTTCAGCCATCAGGAAGAATAATACTAAAGTGAAGTAAAGGTTAAAGCCAGGAAGAATGACTTGCTTTCAGAACAGAAGGAGTTAGAGAGTAAATAAGGTCTCAAAGAGTATTCATTTCCCATTTCGCTGGGCTTTCATCTGAATTTATAAGTGTAGCATAATACTCACATCCAACGTTCAGGTTTTTCTCAGAAGAGCTCAAGGAAATGCTAAGAGTTGGTGGGGATTGAGGGGAGGAGAGAAAAGCAAAGCTATCAGAATCAAATGTCTTAACACAAGTTATATTATTGCTGAAGATAAACCTCTTCTTTAAACACCAGCAGATATGATGGGAAATTCAGTTGAATTTAGAGATTGCTTAGCACCTGTGCTCTCTAAGATAGGTGACTGCCAAAGTCCACAAACTTGCCTTCTGGACTCTATAGAAGTTAGAGAGGGCCTACAATACACCCTGAATCAAATTATAATTTTACACTGGTGGAAAAGTAAATCCTTTCAAATGTCACCTGTCTCCAGAAAGATCAAAAGTAAAGACTTCACCATAGGTGTAAACAGACTAAGTGAGGCAGCATGCCAAAGAGATAACATGGATGACGGTAATGCCACATCCTGGGCATCAAGGGAATTCACAAGTAGGGATTTGTTGAAGTGTAACAAAATCAGTAATATTAACACAGGATTGTATTTTGCCAGCTACACAGATCATACAACTGCAACTCAGCCAACCAGCACATCAGACAGTGGGAGGAGGAATTCTTGGCTAAGAGTACTGAGGTAAACTCTTCATCTACTTGGAAATGCTTAGAACAGAAGAGCCTGTACCCTGATTTACTGAGAGGTGTGTCCAAAATTATATTCCACCCTTTCTCTAAGACAGGTTTGTGCAATTCAATTCTTTTGAAACTAGAGAAAAAGAAACGCTTTCCTGTAACACTGTTAAGTATACAAACTTCAAATAAGCACCATCTTTTATTTTTTGTTTAGTGCTCATTTTTTATTTTAGTGCCCCAATCGCCTGATTTATCTGTGGTAGAAGGGAACACTATTCTACAAGGATTGTGGAGGAAGTGGGCAGTGACTGTTTTTTGAAATGGAGAGAACTGTAGTACAGGGAGTAAAATACTAGGTAAAAATTATGCAACAGAACACTGAGTTTAACATGGTCTAATCAAGGCTGCCAGTAATACACCTTGGTGCCAAAAGAGCATGTGATAAAACATCAAGAAATTTTTTTCTTTTTTCATTTGATACATGAATGTGGCACCTTTTGTCCTGAGAGTAATAGAAGACCGATCTCTCCCACAGCATTTCATGGTTCCTGAATTACCACTCTGTGGACTTGAAGCCTGGATGTGGTTGGTGCCACCTACTGGGCTAAATGCAGAGTTAACAATTTCTTGCTGAACAAATTAACCTTAGGAGTATGCTTCTTCACTGAGAAGATTATACGTTAAACAGATAATAAATTTGGATTCAAATTATAGCGTTTAGATCTAGAACAGGCATGAAAAGTCACATGCTTTTACACATCCATTTTGTAGAATAGTCTAGGGAATAAGGATTGAATATGGAGCCAGAAGCCTGGCTTCTCTGAGCTTGTTTCTTGTTCTATAATACCTTTCATAGAGTCACTGAGGGTTGCACAAGGTATTAAGTTCTCAGCATGCTCCATGTTAATGTTGTTTGTATTTTTAAAAACTGGAATTAAATGACTTCTCCAAGTCATATAACTGGTGAGCCTCAGAGGAAGGCCTGCAACTCATGTATCTGAGTCTTAAATTCAGTGCTTTTTTCCTTAAATTACAATTTGCCAAAATTTGATGATGAGATGATTTTAGGTGGCAATTGGGATAAATTTCGGTGTTGGGACAAGGCATTAAATACTATAAATCACAGTGAGAAAATTATTGCCTTTTCAATTATTTCAAACTTGATGGCATAAAGGAGAAAGTTGCAGTTTGGTGCTGGCTTTCTTTAAAGTTCTCTGTGTCTTTTTTTTTTTTTTTTTTTGATACGAAGTCTCACTCTGTCACCTAGGCTGGAGTGCAGTGGCGTCATCACAGCTCACTGTAACCTCTGCCTCCCAGGTTCAAGCGATTCTCCTGCCTCAGCCTCCTGAGTATCTGGGACTATAGGTGTGTGCCACCACACCTGGCTAATTTTCTGTATTTTGTTGTAGAGATGGGGTTTCACCATGTTAACCAGGATGGTCTCAATCTCCTGACCACGTGATCCACCTGCCTCAGCTTCCCAAAGTGCTGGGATTACAGGCGTGAGCCACCATGCCTGGCCAAAATTCTGTATGTCTTTCTAATCTCACTTCCTAATGGAGATAAAATAGATCTCAGGCTTATGTATTTTTCTAGAACATTAAAGTCTTGTTTTTTGTGTATTTATTATTAAGTTTACCTTCTATTGTGGAAAACTATATTGATTCTTCATTTAAAATAGTAATATAAATTTTATTTTCAAGGAATGCATTTAGGAAACTAAAGAAGTCAATGTAAACAACAAATATTGAATAAATAATAGTCCAGGTGATACACAAAGTTGGAAAATACTACAACACCTACCATTAAGAAATTATTACCAAATAGGTTGGTAATAACCTCTTTACATAATTAGTTTTAAAATCCTTTATGAAGAGAATATTTGTTTTCTTTTAAATAATCAAATACTAGAGGTGATAAAATAGGCCACATAACCAAAATATAGGACTCCATTAGATTTCAAATCCACTTGGGCTCAAACGAACCTATAGAGTTTGAATACGTGTGTTAGAAAATGAAACTGGCCCATAATTAGTGCTAAATGGATGCAGAATCAATTTAACACATTGATCCATTGCCTGTGGCTACATTAATTTGTGGTAACTAAGCCGTATAGTACCCTATCATTTAATTCTCCAGGAACATAAAAGGAAAGGAGAGAAAAGAAGATGTGGATCTGTGGCTGTTCCAATTCAAAGTTGATTCAATGTTTTACATGCAAGGAGAAAAAATATCTCCTGAGACAATCAAGTTGAATGGAACCCTTGTTTACTAATTTAGACTTAATTTGATTCTGGAGCTAAAAAGCTTTTGGCTCTTTACCATATAGATCCCTTGAGATGACCTTCAGCTAATTTTGAATGAAGTAAAACAGGGACTTGTCTGTCTTCCTCATAACCCTCTTCTCTTCTATCTTTTAAATTTGTATCTTAATGATTTAATACTGCTTCTGGTTGCATTCCAGGATTCTTTCCAATTTTGTGCTGTCCAATTCTTATTAGAACATAAATTGAAAGAAAAATATGCATAGAATACTGCCTGAAGGATAATCAGTTCAGTCTTACTAGTTTTCTAAAATTTACCTATGGATCCAGCCAGACCAGAGAGTCTTATGTACCTGAATCAAATCATCTTGAGGTGATTTGTCACTTAAAATAAATTTCAGATTAATATCTTTTTATCAGATTATGCCAAAGAGCAGAGGAGAAACAACCTAGGAAATTTAGATTCTGAATTTATTTTGAAATATTGTTGAAGACATTGGCGACTATCATCACACAAACAATGTCCTGCCCCCATTATATGGACCTGAAGGAGAAATTTCTCTCAGATTTCAACACCAGGAAAAACTATGTTTCTCCTGAGCAATTGGTTTGTTGTTACTTCGTGAGTTTCATAAATCCATGTTTCTTTTTACTGGAAAATTCAGAACCAAATTTGTAGCCTACCTCTGCCAGCTGTACAGTACTCTCATTATGCATTCTTGTGTATTTGCCCGGCTTCAACTTATTTTCCCTTTTCTTTGATTTACTCATATATTTATTTAACCCTATGTGTTGACTGTGATTTTTGTAAGCTGTTTAAGTGCTTTACAGAATAAGACTAAGAAATTAGAAACATACATACTGATACTGATAGAACATTGTCATCCCTTGGCCATGATTTCCCATCTCGTGTCCTTTTTGAAAAATGGAGTTGATATTCATAGATACTTGAAAATTTAAGAACTTTTTCCCTGTCCTCAGAGCCATCTCTATATTCTATTTTTTAAATGAACTATATTATTTTCTCTAATATTGCCATAAATTCTGTGGGGAAATCGCTGAAACTCTCAGAGTGACAACTGGATTGATAAAATTCACAACCATTGTCAGATGTCTGTCTCCTTGGCCTTCTGCTTTGAAGTAGCAGAGTCTATTCCAGCAAGATTAATAAGATTAAACAATTCTAATTCCTAGAAAAGGGGATGAGGTGGAAAGGAAACATATTTTATTGAGTGCTAGCTATATATCAGCTACATATGCTAAGTATGTAATATATTACTTTATCTTTACAAAGGAAAACAGTTCTCCCAGAGAGAATCTTTGCCTTAGTACAGAAGCTTCTGAGTCATAAAAATGATGATAGGCCGGGCGCGGTGGCTCACACCTGTAATCCCAGCACTTTGGGAGGCCAAGGCAGGTGGATCACGAGGTCAGGAGTTCAAGACCAGCCTGGCCAACATGGTGAAACCCCGTCTCTACTAAAAATACAAAAATTAGATGGGCATGGTGGTGCGTGCCTGTAATCCCAGCTACTCGGAAGGCTGAGACAGGAGAATTGCTTGAACTAGGACCCGGGAGGCGGAGGTAGCAGTGAGCTGAGATCGCACCACTGCACTCCAGCCTGGGCAACAGAGCCAGACTCTATCTCAAAAAAAAAAAAAGATAATGAAAAAATTAATTACTCTACTACTAACATTTAACTTACTGTGTGCCAGGCATTGTGTTGCTCACTTTACAAGTAAAGGTCTCCAATATAAAATAAACAAAACAAAACCTCAAACTGTGTACCTGGGATATTCTACCTACCTTGGGACCCAGGAAGATTTAAAAATGCTTGCATTGGCTCAAAATTCTGAAGCAAATACAGTGATAATTTCAGATCATTGGCCTTCTGGTAGTTCTTCAAGGCTTCAATTCTCAGCTCAATCACTTTGCCATGAAAATCATTCTGAAAGAGAATATTTTCCGAAACTACACATATAGGATTGGCTTCTCTAAATCCATTGTTACCTGAATCCTCTTTACCCGGAAGTTAAAAAGTAATTCCATCATGCTCAGTCTTTAAAAGTTGGGTAGAAAGTATTTGTGATTTTTCCCCATTTAGAATAGAACAAAATCAAGAATATAGGAAGAAATAGCATGTATTCCAAGTTCAGAGATAGGTCCCTTCAGCTATCTTTCTATGATACATTTGTTTTAGCAGGGCAATCGGTAATCTAGGATGTGGGGACTGGGCTTCACAATATGCAGCTAAAAGCCTTTGTATTATATGAATGAAATTGCATCCTATATCCAGCCTTGGAAGACCTTAGTACCTGAAGGATGTTGTTTTGTTCCTGATACTTGACCCATTCCATTTTCCTCTGTTGCTTTTCCTGGTGGAAGAAAGAGCCTCTGGGTGACAAAGTAAATTGAGATCAGCAATCAGTTTTCTCAATATGCTGCAAAAGCCTTATAGCAAAATTATAGTGTCACAGATTTACTATTAAATTGACTTTAACTGCACAATTCTCTTAATTGGCCTCAACTGTACAAGCCATCCTCTAAAAGCTAATGAATAGAGTTATTTTATGTTGGTGAGTTGGTTATGGGAAGATGAGATACCAGCATAATACCACTGAATACATTTTCAAAGACAAATGAACGGAAGTTCTGACATCATTTAGCTGTTGCAGAGTTATCATTGTTGGTATAGCTTCTCTCACTTTTTCGTAATATGATTTCCCAGAAACTTGTGATATCACTCTAACTCAAATATAGTAACACAAGGGAACCAAATCTATAAAAATTGGCATTGGTCCAAGAGCACACCATACCTTAGGCAAATTACTGCAACATTAAAGATTTCTAGTTTACTAGCTCTAAAAGCCACTGCCATTCAGAATGGCCGTACTACCTTCCTTATCTCCTTCACTTTCTCTGCAAATGATTTCTCCGGTTCACTCTCAGTCTTCCTAGGTGATGAGGGGGATTTGGGAGCCTGGGATGAAAGAAGAGAGCTAAAGGAATAAGAGGTCCTAGGAAAGAAGTGCAATGTCTCAGCAGGCCATAAATCTAATAAACCCTAAAAACCCAGATCCTACCTATCTGCCTACCCAAATTAGCCCTGATTGTCAGCAGGCTGTTTCCAGCTGTGTGACATCGACAATCTTGAAATTTTAAGTACATGCAGTCCACTTGCCTTTCCATCCTGCAAGTCTGCCTTGTTTTTTGTCTGTGGTGCTTTTTGTTGATCACTAAGTTCTTCTGCCTCGAATGTCTGTGGAAAGACATTTTGGCAAAGCTTTAAAGTAGTGGAAATTAAAGAGGGAAGTGGAAAACCAATATGGGTCAAGGTTTTGGTTCCTGCCAGTCAGCAGCTTCTCAGGGCCTGGCATGAAAAGTGTACTACCAAAGGGAGTTGAGAATGTAATGAGCCCTTCCTTTCATTCAGTCCCTTGAGTGTACCTTATAGGAGTGAAAACTATTAGCTGGACCCTTAGCCAGTCACTACTCTAAGCTACTTACTGCATTACTCTGCTTATTTTCCTTACTGTACTATATTGCAGACATTCTCATTTAATCCTCACAGTTCTTTGAGGACCATTTTTATTTCCATATTATAGATGAGAAACCTGAGACTTGGAGAGGTTATTTGTTTAGGGTTACACAACTAGGAAAGTACAGAGTTGGAATTTGAACCAGATCTTTCTGATTCTGAAGCCTGTGTTCTTGACCACTAGGCATGCTGTTCTTCTAAAATATGATTAGGGAAAGTTGATCACAGGTTAAGTGTATAGATGTCCCTTTTGAGAGCTCTGTAGAAGCTGGATTTAGATAGAGGAATTGTGCTGGCACATTTCCTATTACAAGGACTCAAGAACCCAGGAACTAAAACTTCTGGCAATTCATAGAACTAATTTGTAACTGCCCACGAGAACCTGGAGCAGATCTCAATACAAGATGCAGGGCTTGAAGGTATTCTGATTATTTGTGGAAAAGTCAGATGAAAAAAAAAGACAGAGATCACACTATATAACTGTTTATATCACAAGACACAATCTACTCTTCTAGTTGCATAGTCTGTAAAGAAGCACTTGGGTCCCAAGGGATTAGTCTTGGACAAAGTCTCGGACAAGGGACAAAGGAATTCCCTGTCCCCTTCCCCCTACTCCCTGGCTCTGGTTTCCCAGCAAAAGGCCCTAATATTGTTATCTTAAACAATGTGGTGATTGCTGTAAAATTATAAGGGCATTAGAATTAGGTATTCATTTGTTTATTCATTCAACTTACATGTATTGATTCTCTACTATGTTCCAAGCATTGTGCTAGGAGCTATAGATTTGGACAAAGCAATCAAGATATTGAAGGAGCTTGAGAAGATACAGAAGGAGGCAGGGAAACAAGAAACAATTTAAAAAGTAATAATAATACAATAATAATAATTTTATATTATAAACAGTGCTATTGAGCACATAAGCAGAGTTATATAATAGAAAAGGGGAGGAGGATGCCCTACTTTAGATGGAGCAAACAAGGATGGCCTCTCTAAGGAGATGACATTTAAGCTGAGACCTGAAGGATGAGAATGAGCCAACCATGAGAAAATAGCATTACAGGCAGTGGGGAAGGCAAGAGCAAAGTCCTTGAGATAGGAAAAGGCTTGGCATGTTTGAGAAACCACAAGAAGCCAGTGGCATGGTTGCATAGAAAGCAAGGGAAGGACATCTATGAGAGGAAACTGGAGAATAGGCAAGAGCCAGATTATGCCACAATTAGTGGCTGTAAAGGTTTTTCATAAGAAGAGTAACATGCTTTAATTGTTTTAAAAAGATCACCTTGGCTGCTGTGTAGAGAATGGATTGGAATGAGGCATGCGGTGGAAGCAAGGACATGAAACAATGAGGATGGGGGCCAGAGGAAAGGGAGGTTCTTTGCATTGTGATCTGTAAGACAATACTTTCAATAGATCCTTAGAGGCACACCTTGTTCCATAGCATCTCCATTTCCTTCCGAAGCATCTTGTTTTTCCTTTCCTGTTGGAGGGGGAAGAACCAAACAACAGAAGCATGTATTTGTCCAGCCATTGAAGTGGGTTTGGAAGAAGTTACTAAGTAATAGTGGAAAAAGGGTCCAGGGACATAGTAAACCACAGAGGAAGGCAATGAATGGGTCTAATCCCAAATCCAGGAGCATAAGAGATGTTTGATGATGATGATGGTAAAAAAAACCAAGTTATTGTTTTAAGTAATAACTTTAATTATAATAATTGTGAGACAGTATCTATAGAAATGAGTTCCTAACACTTAAGATGCTCTTATGTGGCCATTTCTTGGGGGCTTAGACCACTAATTTTTAATTTTTAAGATCCTTTACATTGCTGATTGAAAGAAAATCTTGTAAGAATCCTGCAGAGCAAACTATTACTTTTCTTTTACTTTGATAGGTATTTTCTATTCTTTATAGCAAATATTTTACTATTCTTTCTGAAATGTGAAGAGTTAATATGGTTATATTCATTAATTCCCTAGATAAAAAGTTTTTAAAAGTCAAAAAATAGAATTTTTGCTTGCTAGTCGTGTTCTTCCCAACATTCCATCTGACTCCTTTTGGGTCACCCTGGACTTTCTAGATCAAGGAGATATGAGTGTTGGAGCATCAGATGCTAGAGATGAGTACTCTGTCTTTCTCTCCACATCTGACACTGCAATGGAATTGAGCCCTATTCCGGAGGCTGTTCCTGGAGTCCCTCCTACTTCTTACCAAGTTCTGTTTCATCTTCTCTGCTTCCTTAAGGAGCTCCATGACCGAGGATTCCTCACACCCCTTCCCTGCCATGATCTGTCTCATGATCTGAAGACTAGAAGAAAGAGAGGCATCATAAAACATACATACCTCCTTAAGGGTAATACTGATGTTCTGCAACTAGTCAGAAAGTACTCTACCATGAAAGTTAGATGGGGACTGAAATCTCAGGAGTTATGGAAGCCCTTCTGGTCATAGAAGATCTCTGTAACTAAGATGTTTCCATTTCTAATTGACATTTGCCTATCTATGTGCTCTAGAATGAATTCTGTGCTCTTTAATGCTTAAAACTTAGGTCTCCAACAGCCAGGGAGAGTCCTTTCCTCCCCCTCAGAAGAATGTTGCAGTGTGTGACTTTTGGGAGAAGAAGGGGTAATTCTGCCCCCTTTATAAGAAGAGGTTGAAGAACCTGCTATCTTCTAGGATAAATCCCAGAGTTATTTCCTAACCCATCTCTGTCCTCTGTCCACTTTCTCCCACTTCCTTGCTTCTTCATATAAGGACATTTGAGTCTATTGGGGAAGTCACTGATATCCTTTCATAGCTCCAGAGAATGCAAGCCATTAAGAAGTTCTAACAAAATCTAAATCAAAATCAAGTCCTTGTGAGAGAGGATATTCCTTAAAGGCATAAATTATTTTATATTTGTGTTCTTGTACTTTTTTCTCCCCAGTTCTAAGTGAAGAACACAATTCTAAGACTTTGTGTTTTCTTGCTCTGAGAGAAGTCTATTTTGCTGAGTTGTAAGCAGCTGGTGCTTGTTGCTGAGTTGTAAGCAGCTGGTGCTTGACCACAACTTCCTGCCTGCATTTTGTTCTCCAAAAATATGAGTCCTTTGAGATGCTTATGATAAGGGTATAGAATAAAGGTAGACTCACTGAGTAGAGACGTTCTGAGACTAGAAAGGAAACAGAGTTTGTGGGTCCCAAGTACAGTGAGTGCTCTGGTAAAGAGTTAAGACTTCAGCTGCCTAGTATATTTAGAGAGGCTGTGCCCTAATTCAGAGGGCTCCTAGGCTTAGAAAATACTGCCATTCCACTGCTTGGCATAGAAAGAGCAGAGTTATTTATTCTAAAGTGATCATGCATAAGAAAGCATCTGTGTGACCGTGGTAAACTAATGCTATTAAAAGCGTTTCACTATTTCTTGGGTGGGCAGCCTGGGGAGGAAGAGTTATAACTAGCCCCACGAAATGAGGGCTGAGTCATATTTAATTTACTAAAGGAAAATAAAGGATTTGTTGTCACCCTGACTTGGTAGTTACAAATTGTTTGCCTACTACAGCTGAATGTCCAAACCTTTAGTAATGAACAAAAAAAAAAAAATTCTAAGTAATTATTGCCAGTCCTTTGCAGATCAAGTTCTCCAGCCTTTTTACCTCTAGGAATCCAGAGTAAGAGCCCATACCTCCTTTGTTTTTCCTCCAAGTTAGACATTAACTTTTGAAATAAGAGGTTGTTTTTATCTTCTAGAGGTTTGAGCATCTCTAGCAGTTCCTGCTTCCTTAGCTTTAAGTCCTCATTCAATTCCTTCAAGTAGTTGTCATCTATTTTAGAACTTCTGTGGGAAGAGGCACAATAATACCTGCCTTTAGCCTGAGTTGAGAGAGAGAGAGAGAGAGAGAGACCCTCTTTTCTATTTAGCATTTTCCATCAAAGACTCACCTTATTTTTGAGGGCAGGTAACATCCTGAAGAGTTTGCACCACTTGTCATCTTGAAGGGTAACTTCTAAGAATAAAGAGGCCTTCCTGAAAATATGTGCCTTTTTTTCTATCCAGTTAAGTCATTATTTTTGTGCTGCTGTTCTTGAAACTCCTGCTGCAGTGGACTGATCTTAGCTACAGCGAGGTCACAATGGCCCTAATACCACATAATCAACAAGTCTTTAAAGTAATTTCAACATCAATGGCAGTTGACTGGAAATACTAACTACATCTGATCAGTTCTTGCCTTAGATCTAGCCAAATGACAAAGTTTTATTCTGAAGTCTTTGAATGAACAGGATGGAATCACATCATATCTACTTTTGTGTTAGAAAATGTTGGACTGTCAAAAACGACTCATCAACACCTTATTTCATGGCAACAAACCTCTGTGAAATGCCACTATCTAAAGAGCACAGTGACAGAGTCTGCAAATGAAGAAAAGATAAAGACACAGCATATACCTTTTGGGGGCCTCAAGAGGAAGAAGGAATACTTCTAAGAGACTTTTTTTTAAAAAGAGATCGAACTGGCAAATACAGGGTATGGATATAATAGAATAATATAATATATAAGCCACTGTCATTATTTTTCAATCTTTAAAATTTGATATTATCATAATGGCAGGTAAAAGAATATTGGACATGTAGGAAGAGAATTTAATTTGTGAAAGATCCATATCATCAGTATGTCCTTCCATAACCACACTCTTCCCTGAAAGATTGTATAATAATTCTAGCCTCCCTTCAGGATTTTCTGGTTCTGCTTCTATTTTCTTTTTTATTATAATCACATTTCTTTTGGACCTTAAGATCTCTTGTCTTCATCTATGTCACTTATTGGAAGGTAACCCAGTTATACATTTGTTTTTTTTTCATGCCCTTTAAACGCAGTTTTAGAGAAGTATTTTTAATGAAGGTCTCAAAGTGAATTAAGTCATGTCAATGTCAAGTATTAACTGAACACTTCCAGCCATTTTCTAGGGGTGTTCTCCAAAGTAACTTAACCCCTTTACCTTGTGGGAAACATTAAAGGGGGAGTATTATAATGGAAATAACACAAGATTTAGTTTGTCAGACTTTGGTTTGGATCTCAGCTTCACTGTGCATAGTGAGCTGCTTGTGAGCAAGTTACTAAATTTTCTGAGTCTCAGTTTCTGCTTTTGTAAAAGTGAGAATGGTAATATTGACCTGATAGGTTCGTTGTGAGTATGAAATGTATTATGTACAGAGCTTGGTTCATGTTAGGTGTTCCCATTTTAGTGAGTTTGTGTTTATTTGGTTTGGGTTTTAGGATTGCTTAATGCCTCAGTTAAGTGGTCAGATACAGAAAGGGTGATTTATATGAGGCTAATGAAACTTAAACTTTAGAGCCCTTTATTTTCACAGACCTCTTCCAAAGGCCCTGAACCTCATTTTGTATTCATAATTTTGTATTCTTTTTTGGAAAGACAGACCTCTCCAAATTATGTGTTTTAGGGGCCCACAAAACAAAGATCTGCTTCTGGTTAAATAGGATACATAGCTCTCCTAAGTATCCTCTACATCAAAACTTCTTTGGTAGTCTCTACACATACTTCTCTTTTTTTTGAGGCAGAGTGTTGCTCTGTTGCCCAGGCTGGAGTGCAGTGGCACAGTCTCAGCTCACTGCAACCTCCACCTCCCGAGTTTAAGCGATTCTCGTGCCTCAGCCTCCTGAGTAGCTGGGATTACAGGTGTGCACCATCACACCCAGCTAATTTTTGTATTTTTAATAGAAATGGGGTTTCACCTTCTTAGCCAGGCTGGTCTCAAACTCCTGACCTCTAATGATCCACCTGCCTTAGCCTCCCAAAATGCTTGGATTACAAGTGTGAGCCACCATGCCTGGCCTACAAATACCTTTACAACATATATATGTCACTTGTAAGTTTTGTATGATACCTGGTATAATATGATGTTAAATTAGGACAGCCATATCAAATCATACATAATTCACATTGGTTGCCCTAGGAATTTCCATGAAAAGTTTGGATTGAATGAGGGTGAGAAAACGCCTCACAGTTAAAAAAAAGAAACTGGTTGGATGAATTATCATTAGTAGCATCTTTGACTGCATATGTGACAGGTGGTAGCAAATAGTAGAGGACAAAAATGGCATTGATCGCTAAAGTATTGCCTCTCTAAATTTCATGTTGTGATACTTGGTTGGCAGAACTATGATAGAATTTTGAAACATTTAATGGGCAGTAGCAGCCCAACTTACCTTCATTTCTGTTCTTGATTATGAATGATTCAAAGAGGAAGAGCACTTGCTATATATATATATATATATTTTTTTTTTTTTTTTTTTTTTTTTTTTTTTGAGATGGAGTTTTGTTCTTGTTGCCCAGGCTGGAGTGCAGTGGTGCAATCTCGGCTCACTGCAGCCTCCGACTCCCGATTTCAAGTGATTCTCCTGCCTCAGCCCCCTAAGTAGCTGGGATTTCAGGCATGAGCCCCTGCGCCAGGCCAACACTTGCTATTTTGATGTGCTGTTTCTATAGCCAATCAGCACCTTTTATTTCCTGTCTTTCCAATGCCCATTTGTTAACTTGCAATATTAATTCCAAGGAGAATATTTGCCTTGTAATAATGTATATAGAGTTTGTAGTAAATAGCTTAGAAACCAATGAACAGTATTAAGAGGGGATAGCATGATAATGATCCCCTGGAACAGGGGGAAGGGCACATTAAGATGTAGATGACCATTAGAGGTGGGAGGAAGGGAAATTGAACACAATTTTTTTCTGATGTAGAAAATTAGGTCATCTCTTGATTGAGGAGGTGTGGCAGGAAACCTCAGAAGAGTAATTACATGAGATTTGGAAGAGCACCTGAGCACTGGAAAAGGAAGCCAACCAGGCAAAAGTAAAAGTATTGCCAAGTAGTGCAAAGGGTCAAGGTGAATTTGGAAATTGCAGATTTGGCATGGCATGAATCAGCAGTTACACAATTTTCTCCAGCAGTACTTGGCAAACTAGAAGCAATAGTAGAGAGAACCAGATGGTGGTTTGACTCTGAGCTGGGACTTGGCAGAATAGATAAGCAGAAGTTCAAGGGAGCACTGAGAGTGCTGGTGAGAGTATCCATCAAAAGGTTGATGATAGTGTTCAAGCTAAGCAGGGAAGAAAAGGAAGGGAGTGGCTAAGAGAGGGGAAAACAGACCAGGGTCTGATATTGTGGAGTGTGGGGGTAGAAGAACAAAGGTTATGGTCAAGTAACATAGTTCTTATGAAATAACTTGTGGAAACTCATCCTGTTTAGATAAATTATAGGAACAATTCTATAATTTTTTTCTGCATTAAACTTTCTATCTGTTGCTTCCTATCACAGCATAATATTCACTGAAATTCATGTGGTCTCTTAAAATAGGCCTTATAACAAGCTAGTCACAATGACCTCATCCAACATTATAGCATTTGACTTTAGTATCTGTTGAGGAAACGTATGATTGCTCTATAGTTAGAGAACTTGGAGCAATACCATTTTAGTGTTGGTTTTGCCGGTGGAAAATCAGATTAGTCTAATTAAGCCAGGTCTCCAAGAGTAGAGGCAATTATTTTCATATTAAACAAAACAAAACAAAAAAGGAGATGCTTTCCTATCCTCAGCTTTGTTTGTGGCAACAAAATTACAGAATTCCTCAGGGAGAAAACATGAGGACCTTCTGGTCCTGTCAACCCAGAGCCAATTCAACCCTTGGGGGAGTTATAAGAATTTCATTAAAATAAGGAGAGAAGGACTGGCTCTCCTAACAGCAAGGCTTGTTGGCTCTTAAAGATCTCCCACATCTTCCTGTGCTGTTTGTTATGAACATTTTGTTGGCTCCTTCTCCTTAACCCTTGCTATAGCTATCTCAAGTCAGGCTATACCTACATTTAGATTAAATCCAGGGAGTTGAGAAGACTGAGATAAATGTTGGGACACGTTAATTTTCTGTAATATTATTGAAGTCTTTTTGAAAGTAATTAATTCTGTCAATGTGTTCAGATACATTGCACAGTGGTCTTCAAACTGAGGTTTGTGAACTTTCCTCAAGACTTTTTGAGAAATGTGGAAGCAAGAGTAGTTTTTAGAAAAGCTTTTCTGAGATCCTCAATTTCCACAAATATTCTTTACTAAAATGAATCTGCCTGGGAATGTCCCTTGGCCTCTTTTCCCACCTCCCCTTTTCCAATCATGCTTCATCCACTTGTTAAAAGAATGGAATACTTTTCAACCATCTGGAATCTTACTTGGGGTAGTTTAATGCCCTAGAGGCTTTTACACATCCCTTTTACACATCTAGAGCATTAAACTAATCATATTTCAAAATGTTGGTGCTGGGATTAAAGAGAGTAAATGGCTATTAATGACTGGATTATAAATTCTTTTGCAAGTTAGGTGATTTCCAATTCTGTGCTATTAACAAAATTGAAGGAAGACCTAATAAAATTGTCAGCTTAAACTTAATACAATTAAATTTTGATGATAAATTATCTATGATTTGGGGTTTATAATTCAGAAGAAGTTCAAAGATTTGAGTGATATTGCTATGACAAAATACTTTCCATTCCCATCTCCTTATTTGTGTAAACACTCAGTGAGTATTGTATGTAAAGCAAAGCATATGAACAAAATTGATGCTTAAGCTTGTCTTATTCTAGTAATAAGTAATACTCACCAATGAATATATGAACTAACCAGGGGACAAAGCAGCCTATCCATCAAATTAATAGAAGCACTTTCCAAAAATTGTCATAATTAAAAATTAGTTATGAAATATATATAATATGTATGTTTTTGTTAATTGTATACTAATAACAATTATAATGCTAACTTAGTTCTGAAGAAATGTTAACACAGTCTTAACGTCACAAAAACTAAAACAACAAAATTTCAATGTACATATTTTGCAGAGAAGCATGATGGGATGTTAAAAAAGACTTTAAAACATAAAATACATTGCATTAGAATAAATTTCTATGGGGAGAGTGTAATGGAAACATGAGTTCAAGGAGAAAATGTAAAATTTTTGACTGTTGTAGAAGAGTTTTTCATTTATTTACGTTTCATTAAGTATGAGTATTTAAGACTCGTTGGATACATTTTAAGGTGATAGATAAGACTTATTTGAAAATATCAGTATTACAATAAAGCAGAAATTGTATGTTTTGCAACTGTATAAAATTAGAATAAAAAATTGAGATGGCAACTTAAATGTGACACCGTACTTAGTTTTTCAAAATTCTTTTATAACACACAAGCAAAAAAAGCCTGAAGACCACTGTTCTGGGACAGAGGTTCTCTTTCTGATGGGATTTAAGAATCACTTGGGGAGCCTGGAAAAGCTGCATCTCCTCAGGGTTATCCCCCAGAGATTCCTACTCTGTAGATACGAAGAACGTGAGGTTTTAAAAAGCACTCGCTAATCCCTGGTGGTTCTGATGCGGGATCTGTGGAGCTATGACTGAGAATTACTGCTTCCAGGTTTCTTCTCCAATCACAGCGTATCAGCCAAAAGCTGTTTACTTGAATTGTTTTTGTTTTTTTTGAGTGGGAGTGGGGGCATCTGTAGAACGTACCTCCTGTGTGACATTTTGTGTCACATATCCACCTTGCATTTGGGATACCCTGAGTAAGTTTTATGAAGCCATTCCTGCATTTGTAAAGAAAATTATCTAAGACGTCTTTCCATGACCAGCTCTCCCCAGCTGCCACTACTGTCCACATATCATAAATTTCTTTCAGAATTAGATACTAAAGAAAATGTTGCTTCTTTGGGGAAATATTGGCATGTATTTTTCCTTAGGGACAAATCAGTAAACTGGTTTTGTTTTTATTTTCTTTTGGTATGCAGGGGATCTCAAAGCAATTTTGTGACCAGACATGTGAGACCCAACCCCTGTTTATGACTTTCTAATCTAATTAATACTTTTTTGTGCCTGATTTTTTAATCAGTTTTTTTCTTATTTTCATAAACCTCCTCAATCCTTTGTAGAGAAGTATAAATAAGTAAACAAATGAGCAAAAATAATTCTCTGTATATATTTTTAAGATGTATGGAATGCAATAGATTGGAATGAAAACTATATTCTACTTTACCTAGTGTGTGTGTGTGTGTGTGTGTGTGTGTCTGTAAAGAAAGTTTACTTTGCTTCTGGAAGCAGAGTAGATTTTTGAAATTTACTATTATATTTTGGGTGCACTCAGCTAATAAGGTATATTGGGGTTTTAGGTACACATCTGGGTAAAGGGATGTGGGACAGACTAGACAGGCTTGGGGAATAGCTGGATGCCCAGGCTTCGGTTCCATCAGGGAACAGTAGCACATAGCAAATAAGAAAAGGAAGTAGAATCTATTAATGTGGAGCAATCCAAGTCAATAGGGCTTCCTAGTCCACAGAATTCCTTTTAAAAGAGGTTCAGATCCCATAGGCTGGTGACCGTGAAGGTGCCAATATTCCTCCAAATATACCTTAAATCTTTTAAGAGCCTTTCAAAGTAATTTTTGGTAGACAGTAGAAGCTGAATCATTTACTTGTCTTACATTTTTCGAATCCTATTATGTGTTCTAGACCTGCCTAGCCCCAAGATTACAAAGTCAAATGAGACAAATAAGACAAAATTCTTGCTCTTAGGACTTTTTAGGCTTAGATCAGAATTCTGTGAGGGCTGCTAGTCTCCTTTTGTATTAGAAAAAGATATCCCCTCTAGGCAAATCCCCTCTAGGCAAAATTAGGAAATGATTTTCATAATAATTTTAGAGGGGAAAATGATTTCCCCTCTAAGGCTCCTCCTGAGGGGGCTTAGAGGGGATATCTTCCTTCCTTGATGAAAGAAGCCCCCACTTCCTTCTTAGTGAGAGTGTCCTTATGAGGTAACCACTAGCACAACCACATGCCTGCTAGATGCCTTAAATGAGAGAAACTGGCAAAGTGGGAGTGCTAAGTGCAAGCACTGAGCCCATTGCAGCAGGGACTGTGCAGGGTTACAGGAGAGCAGAGGTCTTGTCTACAGTAGGGTGTGGGGATGGGGAATCAGCTCCAGCTGAAAATCCAGAGACGTAATCCTGACAGTTCCTAATGATTTTCAAGAGAAGCTGGAAATGTGAATTTGTTGTGACTTTTGGCTTTTAAATATTGTGTAGAGTAAATACATGCTTGGAGGCTGCACCTGGCCTTCAGGCTGTCATTTTGGATACTCAATCAGTCTTTTTCTGTGCTAGGTTTTTCTTTTTTTGCAATGAAATAATGATTTTTAAAGAAGGCATTTAATCCAGGTAATTCAAGGATTGTTTTGCTTAAATTATATGAAATGCCAGTTTGATCTTATTACCTAATTTGATAGATTTAGATTCAGTGTGTCAGAGAGTGAATAACAGAAGTAACACTTTTAAAATAAAATGAGAAAACCCAAAAGAACAAATATTCTTGACACCTATGATTAGGCATTATAGGGGACATAGAAAAGTACTAAATAGATAAAATATAAAATTTGTAAAGGGCTGGGTTATATAATACATCTCAAATTAGATAATCTAGTCATATTCCACAGCCAAAATAAAAAGTAGTCTCCATAGTCTAAACTGAGCAAAAATTATCTAGTTCTGCGTTAGCTACTCATACAGGCTCATCTGCCACCTCTACTGAAATGATTGAACAACCTAAAGTATGCCACTGGTATAATTTTCTCAATTTAACAATAACCATCTACAATATTAGGCACTACAAAATAAAAATAACCAAATTATGTACCCTTGCCCCATATGCTGCTTCAATAATGACATTTGTCATATTAGGCCTTTTTTTCTGTATAGTAGCATTTTTCCATCTTTTATTTACATTTGTATTTGCAAATAAAAAATGATATATAAATAAATGATAATTAGGAAAATATAAAGAAGCAGAGTCTGAACAGGTTCTGTATATTTTTTAAAGGCTGTGTAAGCCCTAGGTGACAACTCTGAGAATCTTCTGGCTTTATAAGCTGGTCATTTTCCATGTAAAAAAAATTTTTATTCTGAGACTTGTTTAATATACCAGATCTGACTCCCTTTCAAATTTCAGTTTGGATGCACTGTGGCAAACGTTCTGAATGTCATAAAATGAAATACTATTTATGAACCACAAAGTCATTTTAAATAAATGAAATTTTATTACTTGAGTACATGTGTTAGAAACTGGTCTATAACCCAAGCAGCGTTTACTAAAAATTAAATGAAGGCCATTACATATAGTAACATATCATGATAATAAAACCCTGAATTAGGATATTAACAGTAAATTTTTAAATTAAATCAGGACTAGTTACTCCTTTGTCCAAATGGTCAAAAAGCTTGATCTAAGGTGTTCACATTAATTAAAAATTTTTGTAAGTTAAATTATGATATAGATTGACATTTTAAAATATAACTCTCCCAATTTCATAAAGAAGTTTAAAAAGGTTAAATGTCTTAATGACTATGCTGGGACTTCCTTTATAAATCCACTCTTGGGCATGTGATTGTGACATGCCCAAGAGAGAGATAGATACATTCTTTTGTCTTGCCCATTGAATAGACTCAATAATTAACAAATTGGATTGGAGTTGGTAGTTGCAAGTATCAGCATTTTTCAGCTTGAAACTTTTCTTACATGTAGCCAACACTATTATTTGCCTACATCAATGTTACTTCCTCTTTTGTCCATATGTTCAGTCCCAGGGTTAAAATCACAATTGATCTGAACCAACTGTGGCAATTCACATCCTCTTTGCCAGTGACAGGTCTGAGAATGGACATGGGATTCAGTCCTGGCTAGTGAAACATGAGGTGAAGCCTTCTGGGGTTTCTGGGCAAATTTTTTCTTTCTCTTTAATAAAAGGAGGAAAACAATGACAAGTAAAAAATATGTTTTCTTTACAATGTCTTTTCTACTTTGGATATGGTCCTAAAAGGACAGGAAGCTTGGAGCTACTCTGGCTGTTTTGTAACAATAAGGTAGAAGGCCAAGAGAATTATGGAGAAACTGACCCAATACCCTGAGATGGTGGAACTGCTGAAACAAACTTTGAACCGCTACGTCCAGACTTCTTTTGCATGGAAAAAAATATATATTCCTTTATTGTTTAAGCCACTGATAGCTAGATTGTTTGTTGCTTGCAGCTGAATATATTTTTCCTTGAATACCATATAAATGCAGGGCCAGGGTTGTGCCAGAGCCGGCTTACACTGGCTTGTGAGATGATTGTGCCTATCTGTTTCCAATTCCACATTCAGTGACTTTAAATCATCTGGGGTGAATAGTCACACTCTGAAACTAGGCCAAAGATACATATCCAAGCTGTTTTCACCAGAGAGCTGGTTGTTGAAAACATTTATCAGCATCACACCACTAGGTGACTTACATTAACTCCTACAGATAATGTCATAGCAACTACTATGCTACCTATCATCTTTTAAAGTGCATTTTTAATAGTAAATGGGTAATAAGTTATATCAAGACATTTTTAATTTGTGGAATTTTAGAACCAGAGGACACTTTAGTAAATTTAAAAACCAAAATTAAATACTGGGTGATTTTAAAACTAATCTAACATTATATAACTAATTAATAGCAGAGTTGAGTCTCGAATTTGACTCTTTATTCACATTTTGGTGATTTTTCCAGTATACCATATAGCCATTATATTATTTATACAATAATAATAATAATTCTTTGAATGCCAACATCTATCTTCAAATCAAAATAGTAAGTTAGCAAGATACTCAATTTCCGTATAAATAGACTGGCCTAGTTTTGATGATGCATATAATGTAACATTTAATTATATATTGTAAGTTTTGGTCTATTTAGCAAAGATGCAGACGTTGAAGAAGGCTGACATATGGAAACTTAGCACGACAACCATGCTTAGCCAACAACCTTCAATTATCATGACTCACACTACTTCCAATAAGTAACTGGATGATCAGAATTGAGCTTGGATTCCCCAACTACACCAGAGATACTCGTACAGAGGGGAAACTGCTACCCACATCCATTTTCCAAAGGCTGAAGGACTGTCAGTTGAAGTCTGAGCTCCTCTGCTGAATTGAAGGTAGACAGTCTTGAAAGATAGAAACTGCATTGTGAGATGAAATGAATTTTTAAAGGATCTAGACTAGACTCTTAGGACAATGTGAGGCAAGATTCTGACAACTTAGGTTTGAAATAGCTAACCATATTTGCCAACAATGATCAGATATCAGAGACACACAATTCTAGTTAGAGTTCTTGTGGGAGATTCACAATGATAGTGAGAATAAAAATTGGTCAATTTCTGGAAAGCAATTAGACAATGTACTGCATATCAGGAACCTTAAAAATAAAGATTTTGCAAAATTCTTTATGTTGATTGTGGGATGATTTGTATAAGGGAGTTCATTATATTAGTCTCTATTTTGGAGAACAGTTAAATTTTTCACAAAATTTGAAGAAATATTGATAATATTTGGCTCAGGAATTCTAAGTTTTTTTGTAATTCATTTTGTGATTCATTTTAACAAAATAGTATAGATGAAAAGATCAGTGAACATTATAGAGTGGTGAAAATTGGAAACAATCTAAATTTCTAACAACAGGGAGATGGATGAATAAATTATGATATATCCATACAAGGGAATGCAATAGAGTCATTAAAATAATATTTGGAAGGATACTTAATAAAAAGAATACATCAAAGTACATCAAATAAAACAATACGGAACAGTGTAGTCTGTATGTGTGTATATATGTGCGTGTTTAGAAGATGAAGAAAATGCATTAAAATCGAAATATTCTTCATGATTATATTATTATTCTATTTTTCTGAGTTTTTCAAGTTTTTTATAATGAACATATATAAGCTTTTTAAGTTAAAAATACCTATTTTCTTTTTTTTTATTATACTTTAAGTTCTAGGGTACATGTGCACAAGGTGCCGGTTTGTTACATATGTATACATGTGCCATGTTGGTGTGCTGCACCCATTAACTTGTCATTTACATTAGGTGTATCTCCTAATGCTATCCCCTCCCCCCCCCCACCCCACAACAGGCCCCCATGTGTGATGTTCCCCTTCCTGTGTCCATGTGTTCTCATTGTTCAATTCCCACCTATGAGTGAGAACATGCAGTGTTTGGTTTTTTGTCCTTGTGATAGTTTGCTGAGAATGATGGTTTCCAGTTTCATCCATGTCCCTACAAAGGACATGAACTCATCATTTTTTATGGCTGCATAGTATTCTATGGTGTATATGTGCCACATTTTCTTAATCCAGTCTATCGTTGTTGGACATTTCGGTTGGTTCCAAGTCTTTGCTATTGTGAATATTGCCGCAATAAACATACGTGTGCATATGTCTTTATAGCAGCATGATTTATAATCCTTTGGGTATGTACCCAGTAACGGGATGGCTGGGTCACATGGTATTTCTAGTTCTAAATCCCTGAGGAATTGCCACACTGACTTCCACAATGGTTGAACTAGTTTACAGTCCCACCAACAGTGTAAAAGTGTTCCTACTTCTCCACATCCTCTCCAGCACTTGTTGTTTCCTGACTTTTTAACGATCGCCATTCTAACTGGTGTGAGATGGTATCTCATTGTGGTTTTGATTTGCATTTTTCCGATGGCCAGTGACGATGAGCATTTTTTCATGTGTCTTTTGGCTGCATAAATGGCTTCTTTTGAGAAGTGTCTGTTCATATTCTTTGCCCACTTGTTGATGGGGTTGTTTGTTTTTTTCTTGTAAATTTGTTTAAGTTCTTTGTAGATTCTGGATATTAGCCCTTTGTCAGATGAGTAGATTGCAAAAACTTTCTCCCATTCTGTAGGTTGCCTATTCACTCTGATGGTAGTTTCTTTTGCTGTGCAGAAGCTCTTTAGTTTAATTAGATCCCATTTGTCAATTTTGGCTTTTGTTGCCATTGCTTTTGGTGTTTTAGACATGAAGTCCTTGCCCATGCTTATGTCCTGAACGGTATTGCCTAGGTTTTCTTCTAGGGTTTTTATGGTTTTAGGTCTAACATGTAAGTCTTTAATCCATCTTGAATTAATTTTTGTATAAGGTGTAAGGAAGGGATCCAGTTTCAGCTTTCTACATATGGCTAGCCAGTTTTCCCAGCACCATTTATTAAATAGGGAATCCTTTCCCCATTTCTTGTTTTTGTCAGGTTTGTCAAAGATCAGATAGTTGTAGATGTGTGCTATTATTTCTGAGGGCTCTGTCCTGTACCATTGATCTATATCTCTGTTTTGGTACGAGTACCATGCTGTTTTGGTTACTGTAGCCTTGTAGTATAGTTTGAAGTCAGGTAGCGTGATGCCTCTAGCTTTGTTCTTTTGGCTTAGGATTGGCTTGGCAATGCGGGCTCTTTTTTGGTTCCATATGAACTTTAAAGTAGTTTTTTCCAATTCTGTGAAGAAAGACATTGGTAGCTTGATGGAGATGGCATTGAATCTATAAATTACCTTGGGCAGTATGGCCATTTTCATGATATTGATTCTTCCTACCCATGAGCATGGAATGTTCTTCCATTTGTTTGTATCCTCTTTTATTTCATACTATACTACAAACGTAGACCGTATACCTGCAGCCATCGGATCTTCAACAAACCTGCTTGCTTTGAAGGGCAGATGAGGTCCTGGGTCAAAACTGAGTGAGTGTTCCAAGGTGAATGGAATGATTTCCAAGCTGAGTGTAATTCCGAGGTGGGTGGAATGATTTGGGAAAGGTGCTAATGCTTCTTTGTATTTGTAATACCTACTAGAGTGCTTGGCATTTGTAGATAATTAAATTTGTTTGTTAAAAGCATGTGTGATTATCTGAGGATATTAGGAGTGAGAATGCAAGCCAGGTGTTTTGCATGTTTTGCATGTTAAAGCAGTTTCTGGGGTTTATAATATGGTTTGATTATACTGGCTGAATGAAAACGTAAGAGAAAATGTGATTCAGAATATAAATTACTCAGTTCTTTCTTATCCCCCGTGGCAAGGCATATCCCCCAAGTTTGCTGATTTGGAAAATCCTTATTTTTTCAAGGACCGAATTCCCTTGCTTGCTATTTATCAGCATTCTGCTGACAACTGTTGTTCCTTCTCTGTCCTTAGCCCCTTTTTTGTTTTTCTTGTTAAAAGATCTATTTAAAAAGTCAGTTCAGTAGCCCAACTATTTCAAAATCTCATTTCATCTCATTTGTCATTTATTACTAGGCCTATTTTCTCTTCAGTGTTTCTTATCCCCCAGATACATTTGAGGAAACTCTTTTAAATCTCTGCAACTATTGCATCACTAGTTCATTTTACTGAAAAAAAATCGACTCAAACTTTGATCACTATATATTACTCCTACTTTTCAATTTCAAGTATTTTTTTCTTATAAATCTAGAACTTTGAAAAATCCCTAGTGAGTCTAGTCTGAATAAAACACACGGTTTTGAGAAATTTATCAGATGAATTATAACGTATTACTATATACCTCTAGGTTATTTGAGGATAGTCTGGTCTTTTTTTAATCTAACAGTTTTCCATACCTTCTATCATTAGGGTTCACAAAGATGCAGCTTGTTTTGTAGATATTTCATATTTTTCCCTAATTTTGACTTGCTTTTGGTTTCTTAATTTTTAAAAACAGGCTTATCTGGAACCCAGTTTTAATAAATCTTGCCTTCTAAACATGTCTTTTGCTAGTGTTCAATGTCAAGGGCCATTCTCCTTTTGCTTTTCAATATTCATTAGGTGCTGTTGAATAGCAGACCCAAGAAAAGAAAAAAAAATGCCTTCAGAAGAATAGTAGAAAGAACATTAAGTTCAGAGTCAGGAGTCCACTCTTAAGCTTTCTGTCTCACAGTTTATTTTACTTTTTTGGATTCAGGCTTTGCCTATCCCTCTTTCCCCATCTGGAATCAATCATCTCCCTTCTCTTCTTATCTAATACTGAGAAAACGCATAGGAAATTTTGCAAAGCACTATGAATGCCTGTGAAAAAGGGCATTATGTAAATGTGCAGTATTATTATGCTGGAATTTTGCCATTTCTCTGTATGCAAAAGGATAAGATTTAGAATAATATTAGCTCCTTTCAACCTCCAGTCCAAGGATGTTCAGTTACCAAATACTAGGAGAATGGTATTTTGATTCTTATTTGGTAGGCCACAGCAAAGCTTCAAGACACACTAGATTTATGCTATTTTTTTTTTAATGATGATTAGTGTCATTATTATGTTTACCCTCTTGGGAGAGGGATGGCAATGGAGGGAATTGAGGGCAGGATGTTCTGTTTTTGCTTATTTTGCTTTGATGAGGGAAAAGGCAGTGCAAGAGAGGGTCCTGACTGAGGTCTAAATGGTCCAAATAGCTCAGTTAATATGTGAAAGGGGGAAAAAGATGGCAAAGATGTTGCATAATAGAAATGAAATTTGTATAAATACTGACACTATTGTGAACCTCCAAAATTTGAGACAGGTCTCAGTTAATTTAGAAAGTTTATTTTGTCAAAGTTGAGGACACGTGCTCATGACACAGCCTCAGGAGGTCCTGACGACGTGTGCCCAAGGTGATCAGAGCACAGTTTGGTTTATACATTTTAGGGAAACATGAGATGTCAATCAACATATATAAGATAAACATTGGTTCAGTCTGGAAAGGCAGGATAACTTGAAGCAGGGAGGTGGCTTCTGGGTCATAAGTAGATAAGAGATAAATGGTTGTATTCTTCCGAGTTTCTGATTAGCCTCTCCAAAGGAGGCAATCAGATATGCATTTATCTCAGTGAGCAGAGGGGTGACTTTCAATAGAATGGGAGGCAGGCTTGCTCTAAGCAGTCCCAGATTGACTTTTCTCTTTAGCTTAGTGATTTTGGGGGACCAAGATATTTTCCTTTCAAATTTCTCCCCTTTTTTTTGTAAAATCTTTTGGAGAAAGCATTTTAGAAGAAATTGAGCCTCTGGTCCCACGTTTTGTCTGATCTCTCATGGCTAGGATGATTTGTTCCTAGACAGGTAAGCACCAAGTTATTAGGAAAGTTTTGTTAGAAGGTTGTGAAGTCTCATGTCCTATGAAGAGAAAATAGGGGGAGGAAGGGAGAAAAACAACAACCACAAAAAGAACAATCCTGCAAAATCTATATAGGCCACATTACTCTGAAGTCCAAACATTGGCAAACAGGCATGAAAGTGGTTTATGTATGTAAATAGGTTGCTGTTATTTTCTTCTGAAGTTTATTGTCTAGCTTAAGTTCTCAGGGCTTTATGAAAGCACAGCTTAGTTTTCAATGACTCCAAATTAGAAAAAATGGGGGAAAAAGAGGGAAAAAATGGAAAACATTATTTTGAAAACTTGTAGCCAAGAAAAGTTAGAATTTGGTCCAAACTGTAGAAAATAATAAAACTGAAAAACATTAGGCAAGACTAGAATCTAACAACAAATATATTTTAGTTTTGAAACATAAATTTTCTCTCCCCAGTTTCCCATTTTTATTAATGACAAGTCATGATAGGACTGATATGCTTTATTTTACTTGGCCTAATTATTTGCATACAGTGCAGCAAGAATAAATATTTTTCACATAGGCTTTTAAATTGGCTTTGATGGAACTCTGTTCCATAGAAGGAATCTCAGATAAGACTTTTTTATAGTTGAGCCCAGCCATGGATTTGTGCCATCAAATACCTATGAGTCGGGTGATCCTTTCCTCTTGAGGTCCCGAGATAAACCTGGGGCTCCTGGGCCTGCCAGAAAGTGACATTATTTACTTATCACAGATCAGGAACCCTGTACAGGGAAGTTATGAGGCCAGTTTCCCCAAGGGGCTTTATTGGCTCCATAAGTCAAGTTTGATTCCTTAAACGAAAGCACACCATTCCAATCAAAGCCTCATTAAAATAACAAGTTTCTCCAATTGTGTCCTGTTGCAAAATGAAAACAGATTCTTATTGCACTTATGCAAATAACTATTGTATAAGTTAAGAATACTCACAAATAGTTTCCAAATTCTGGAGAAATCAGGTAGAGAGAAACAAATATGCTCCAAATTTTGTTCATAGGAGTATATAAAATTGTTAAAAGCTGTCAGTAGCTCAAAAGAAGTTTCCTTGACTCTGAAAAAAAAACAAAGATGAGCAATGTTTAAAGCAAATAGTCAAAAATATTACTTTAGTCTTCTATCAGTTCAGTTTACATAGTTAACTTCTGTTCTGCTTGATATTCATGAACATTTCAGCTCTCCATGAAAGTCCTGAAAGTTTTTTTCCTCTAGTCTAATGTCACAATTTCCAAAGTTATCAGAAACCTGCATTTAAGAACACCTGTTAGAGTTCTATAGCTGATTATAAAACCACCTTCTAAGGAGGACCAAAACAAGACAACAGTTGTCCATGGATGACAAAAGATTTTAGAGCAGCCATAGTCAAAGACACGAGTGACAAGGAAATTTGTTACCTCTGTGGCACACAATAATTTAACATGGCAATTACAATTATTCCTGATAATGTACACTAAGTCATATCAGAATTACAGGAATTTCCTGTGATTTTGGAACACATACCAATAACATATTTGTACAAATACAGCCTAAAGAAAACCAAACACCATTTTATATTTGACAATGTTTCCTATATAATTTTTATACCAAATAAGCCAGACTATGTCATTTCTGGACTTTAGGGCGCCTAATACCTTAAAGGATAAATTTGGTTAGAAAAAGACATAATGTATAATTTGATTTTGGAAAGTTTGTCAAATATCAAAGGTTTAAAACTCTTGATATCACAAAACAGGATCATTCATTTGACCAAAGTGATAACTCAAGGATTTCAAAAAGGCAAAAACCTTCATTCTTTGAGAGAGGAGACTTAATGTTGCAAACCACAAGCCCTGATAAAAACAGCATGAAGCCAATTAAATGTGTTTTTCAAAATTTTATAAACAATCTATAAAGTTTTAATCTTGACCATAAGATACAACTTCCATAAGCCTTTTATAACCTTTATTAGGGAGTCAGTTAATGCTTCAAGAAAACCTTGTTAATTTGACACAGGGGCCCATATGCTGGTCTTGCATCAGGGTGCCTTTAATATCAATGACTAATTTATAGAGAAACTGAACTTATGTTTCAAAATCAGCCCTTTCAATCTCATGTGCCCACCTTTTCTGCGATAGTCCCTGGGCCTTGGGTTGAAATAGCTTTACTTTCTGGCCCTGTGTCTCAGGAATGTTTATTTTGATTGACATCTTCTACAGGGCCTGAAGATGGGGCTTTAATTGCTTTTGGTGTTTAAAATTTAGCAGGACTTGGTGTTCTTTTTAGATCCAGGAGTCAAAGTCCTGTAACTTAGTGTCACAGGTACTTTAAAGGTGCATCAGAGAGTTAGACAGATGTAATAACCTTAATTTTAAGAAAAGTAATCTGAGAATTTTCCTAAGCAAACAAAACTTAAATAATAATATGACAACTTGGTCATATAAAAGATTTTTTTAAATAAATCCTCTTACTGTGGCTTACACAGACCGTTCATGATATGCTTGGACATTCTGGTTTGTCCTGAACATCCCTCTTTCTTAAACAACTAGTCATTTTACTCTAGGACTAAATTTACCATACAAGATCCTTTCTCATGTGAAATTATTTCCCTTTAAGCTTTCTTACAAAAAAAAATCTTTATTTTTATAACTTTCTTTAGTAATCTCTTTTACTTCTTGGTTCCTTTTACCTTGTTTTATACATACCTTCAAGCTTTAAATTAGACAAAAATTGTTCACCATTTTTTAAAAGGATACACTTTTTTAATGTTTTCCTACAAGTTTATTTTTATTGGAAAATACCCAAATAATGAAATATCTATTATTTAATTTAATATAACCTTAGATTCTAAGTTATGATGAGTTTGTCTACAAGTATTTATCCTATTATATTTACCTAATTATTTTATTTATTTTAACAGTTTACCTAGATTATTTATAAAAACTGGAATTGTCATTATTTAAAGTTATGGAGCTGCCATTGCAAAATTATAACTGAGACAGTGAAAAAGATTTGATCTAACTGACTCCATCTTACTTCTAACCTGCAAGCGGTCCTTGTTCATTCCTGGGCATGGGCCGAACTAACTTTGGGAGGAACTTAGTTTATAGTTTAGCTTTGAAACAAAGACAGTAACAGTCCTTTCCCAAAACAGACCTTACTGCCTATGGACTAGACCACCTAAAGCCACAAGATGAGAAGTTATAGTAATCTCACTAAATTCAAGATGTAGCTATTTTTACTAAACTAATATCAATGTCTTATTTATTAAAGATTACACAAGCAAAGATCATTCTGTCTTGGGCTGGGTTTATAGTTTTGTAACCCTTATGCCAAATTTTTACACCTTATAGTATCTGGTAGGGATAAGTATGAAATTGTTTGATTAATAATTGCAAACAAAAATGTATGCTGGTAATTCTTAAGACATTTCTAATATTACTTTAGCAACAATTTTAAAGCTAACTTATTTATTAAAGATTTTACTTAAGTTATGTAAACTTGAAAACCCATTTGGCTAGTCTTTTTTTTCCTGATAAAGTGTTTGATTCAAGCACTTTTATTTTCTTAAGCCAATTAATTAAAGCTCTTTTATATGTTTTTTGTAGTGAAATATTTTGTACATAATACATAAATATATAGACATATTAGGCATGCCAATAGAAATACATCTTAGAGATTTATAAAACTCTTTTTTTCTTATCTTAGACTTTCAGATTCTTGATAACCTGTTTCACGACTCTAGGCAGCTGTCAGCTAAACAGCTTTAAATTTGCATATTAAAGGAAACAACTCAGATGAAAATCAAATAGCAAAATTTACATCATAAAGTACATAGAGAAAAAGTCTAGTGGTGCTAGAGGGAGATTAAAGATGGATGTCAAATCAAACGTAAAATTGTGGAAATCAATCATAGGATTGTATAAGGAGATCAGTTTTATTTAGATAGGGACTACCTATCTTTTAACTGGATCTCTGTGCTCTGGGAAGAGCCCACACTGAATCCTGGGTTTCCAAAAAGTAAGAATTATTATGAGATTGGACCAGGTGATGCTTTTACAGTACACTTAATTTTTTTTAAACAAAGACATTTCTAAGTGTCTAAACCACAGTCTTCCTTAAAAACCCAAGAGTAACCTCTGTTGCAATAACTATGTTAGTAAAAATATAAAACGGTAACACAATACAAAATTAAGGAATTTAAGAGCTGAGACGAACTTGTCTGTTTACATTCTTGGGGTTCCATAAGGAAAAAATGTTTCTCCCCCAAAGAGAGTCTGGTGTCTTCTTCATTTTCTTTAAGGAACCCTAGGTTATTATAATCTATTTTAGGTTCTCCATGCAGTAGAAGGTGCAAGAGAAGAGACAGCAGAAGTAAATGAAGAAAACAGAATTCAGTCAACTGAGAAGAAAAATACTTTTGCTCAAAAAAAAAAAAAAAAAAAGACAAGGTCCTAGGATAAAAGCAAAAACAAAATCACAAAAGCCTGTTAAACACAAGCACACACATATGCACACAAACACACACATAGGCACACACACACACACATCTTGGATGTTAGCTTTTAATTAAGCTGACTTTTAACCACTGAACTCCTTTAAAAAAATATTTTTAAATCTCATTACCGTATTTCAGCTAGGAAAAATTCTGCTATTTCAGAAGTATAGCCAATGCTCTTTCAGTTTGGTCTGGCTAGCAAAAAGGTGGCCTTGTTGTTTAAATAAAGACTCTTTGTAGTCAAAATAAAAAATATTTCCTCTTTTTCTTTTTCCTTTTGCTGGCAATTTTTCTCCCCCTACCACACCACCTTTTTGTGTGTGTGTGTGGAAAGTTAGCCACTTCAGAGGCCTTGTTCCCCATAATTTGGAACTTCCTTTGGATTTAATTAAGTCAAATAGAGTTGATCAAACCCAATGAGAAAAGACCGAAACAACAACAAAAACAGAAACAAACAACATAAAACAGTTAAGCAAAACAGAAGATCACACAACTTATATGATTACTGAGTGCTCTAATGGTAAGGAGAAATTAAGACCAGCTGGTTGTTAACTTTAGCCAAGACAAAACCCCAATTCAGCTACTTACCTAGAGATGGGTCTCAGGCTGAAGATGGCTGTCTACCATCCTAGAAGTAGGAAAAAAACCCCTCATCTGCCCTGTTGGAAGTGAGCTCAAACTCCATAAAGGAGTTAACTGCCTTCTATCATCATGGAAGCAGGAAAACTTGTCTTCCTTGTTGGAAGCAAGTAGAACTTCAAAAAACAAACAACAACAAAAAAAAACGGGGAGTTGTACAGCAAAATAAACCTTAGGTCTTAACCAAATTTTGGGAGATCAGGGATTCTCTGGAGGAGGTGCTCCCATACCTCAGCAAATTGTCCTGTTGGTTTGAGCCATAACGTTAGCTCATGCTGGTACCAAGCACTGATAGGAGATTTGTCAAAGGTCAGGGGCACTTCCATTCAGAATCCCTATGTGGTTACCAAAATGTAAACCCCCAAAATCTGAGACAGGTCTCAGTTAATTTAGAAAATTTATTTTGCCAAGGTTGAGGATGCATGCCCATGACACAGCCTCAGGAGGGCCTGATGACATGTCCCCAAGATGGTCAGAGCACAGTTTGGTTTTATACATTTTAGGGATATATGAGACATCAATCAACACATGTAAGATGAACATTAGTTCAATCTGGAAAAGCAGGACAACTTCAAGTGGGGAGGGGACTTCTGGGTCATAGGTGGATAAGAGACAAATGGTTGCATTCTTTTAGTTTCTGATTAGCCTCTCCAAAGGAGGCAATCAGATATGCATTTATCTCAGTGAGCAGAGGGGTGACTTTGAATAGAATAGGAGGCAGGTTTGCCCTAAGCAGTTCCCAGCTTGACTTTTCCCTTTAGCTTAGTGATTTTGGGAGCCCAAGATATTTTCTTTTCACACTATGTAGAATATAAGGATATATACTGCCTCCAGAGTCACTAGAAGGTACAAGGCAGTACTAAACACTCCCAGATGTAAAAGAGTCAGCATCCTTCACTGAGCAATTTAAGGGTACATGAAAGCCCAGTCAGCCCCAACATACCTCCTGCTTCCTCAGTGCCATAATCGGCTGTCTCCACCATCAGACCCACTTCATTAAATTGCATTTGCAGTTAATTATTCTATTCAGAGCCCCTGCATAAGACTAGGAGCTCCTGCATAAGAGCTAGGTGCTTATGATTAATGCAACCAGCAACTAACTTGCTGTAAGTATTGATTGATTCTCAAACCTTGTAGAAAAGATGACTTTTAGATGAGATCTTGAAGGATGAGTAGAGGTCAAAAAGTCAAGTACCCTGTGCAATTAACATAAACATATGAAGTAGACTAGGTACAACGCAATAGGAGCCTAGCTACTTTTGTTAACTGGGTAAGAGTAATATCTACCTCATTACTTGCTACAGGCCCAACGTAATGGCCAAACAAAATGTATCTAGGGTCATATAGAAATCCTTGGATACCAGCTTGAAATCCCTAATTTAAATAGATGGAGGAAGGATAGTAAGGTATTTCCAACTGAAGGAGTAATATGGAAATAAAAAAAAAGTAACCATGACTTGCATGTTACCTATGAGAACTCTATTGGCTTTGATTAATTTATAACAGGGATTGGCAATATTTCAGAAGCATGGGTACAAGAAATTACCACTCTTCTTTTGAAGAGATAGAGACTGGTAGGGTAAGATCTCATAACCTAAAGTGAGCAAGGGGCTTCTTTATGGCTCAAGGTTCAGAAACATTTCCCATAAATATTTCGCCATTAATGTTAACATATTCTTCTTTAAAATGCAGATGTCAATCAGAAAAATTCAAATCATGTCACCTTGTATAACCTAGCTGAGACTAACCCCAAAGAGGGAATAGAAAATTACATGGGGGAGGGAAGAGGGGAAATTTAGAGCTTAGGTCTTGGGTAGAAGTCAGAATCGTAGGTGGATGTGAGTGCTTTGGCAAGCTGAAGGCAGTTGAGGAAGCCTGCAGGTAGTGGGGGTGGATACTGCAGGAGAGGGAGGAGGCAGGCTTTGCCTACTGTGCAGTTTTGCCTAGGGCAGCTAATTGCTTGTGCCTAGAAAATTGCCTCTGGAAGCCTTGGGCAATATGCGGTAGCTTTTCCCTGATGCCTAGTTTATCAGGTTAAGTTGATATTTGATGGGGAGAAAGGGAAGAATGATGAGCTGAAAGAATTCCTGAGCTGAAAGAATTCCTGAGCTGAAAGAAACCTTAAAGATCACCAACTTTTTTCAACAAAGTATCTCCAATGATAAGAGAGGGAACTTGAACCTCCAGGAATCTGGGGACTTAGCCCAAAGTAACCCACTACAAGTGGGAATATCTTTGAAATCTCTTGGTTTATCTTAAAACTTTGCACAAAGTTTGTATTGATTCAACATAACCATGTTTGTTTTAATATAATAAGGCTTTAAATTACTATACCCAACCCACCAATCTGTAAATAAAACTGTCTAAGGCCCTACCCGTGATATGTCAAATGGCTTGGTCAAGACATTTAACTAGTAAGGGCCAAGATAGAATAAGAATTCAGGGCCTGGTATGGTGGCTCATGCCTGTAATCCTGCACTTTGGGAGGCCGAGGCGGGTGGATCACCTGCGATCAGGAGTTCGAGACCAGCCTGGCCAACATGGCAAAACCCCATCTCTACTAAAAATACAAAAATTAGCCAGTCATGGTGGCAGGCGCCTGTAATCCCAGCTACTCCAGAGGCTGAGACAGGAGAATCACTTGGACCCAGGAGGCAGAGGTTGCAGTGAGCCCAGATTGCGCCATTGCACTCCAACCTGGGCAACAGAGCAAGACTGTCTCAAAAAAAAAAAAAAAAAAAAGAATTCAGGTCTCCTGACCACAATGCCATATCTCAGTTATGTACCAATGGAGATGAATAACAGTGCAAGATGGTGAGGACTGTGTCTGAGGAGAAGGGTAAAAAAGGGAAAGTGGAAGGGATCTTCACTTTATAATTTTTCTTTAGGATTAACTCTGGTGTGAAGATTATATAAAGTAAGGGAAGGGATCTAACATTCATTTCTATGTGCCCACACTTTGTACTGGACACATTATCTTTATTATCTCTCTTAATTTTCGTAGCAACTGTGGAATAAGTTATCACCATGATACAGTACAGGATGAACAAATTCTGAGATTAACAAATCTGCCTATGGCTGCTCAACTGGTAAGAGGTAGAGTTAGGATTTGAATCCAGAAATGTCTGACTAAGCCACACTGCCTCTTTTCCACAGACGTTTATTAAACGTATACTATATGCAAAGTACTATGCTAGGTGCCTTAAGTGTATAAATAAATAGAGAACTGATTAGGGATATAAACAAGGAGCTCTGACTGTCTTGTTCCTGGAGTCTATAGCCTAAAGAAGGAACTCTGTAATTAATTAGCTGGTCATTTTTATTTTTACTTTTATTTTTTTTGAGATGGAGTCTCGCTTTGTTGCCCAGGCTGGAGTGCAGTGGCACAATCTCACTGCAAGTGACACAATCTCACTGCAAGCTCCACCTCCCAGGTTCACGCCATTCCCCAGCCTCAGCCTCCCAGGTAGCTGGGACTACAGGTGCCCACCACCACGCCTGGCTAATTTTTTTGTTTGTTTGTTTGTATTTTTAGTAGAGACGGGGTTTCACCGTGTTAGCCAGGACGGTCTCCATCTCCTGACCTCGTGATCCACCCACCTCGGCCTCCCAAAGTGCTGGAATTACAGGCGTGAGCCACCACGCCCGTCTGGTCATCTTAGCTGTCTATCTAATGCCCCAATCTGATAAAGAAGTGAATTAGATCACTCACAACCACAAAAATTAGAAGATATTTTCAGTGTTCATTAAATCTTTTTTAAAAATCAGAGGATGCACCACACATGGCCAAACCCCTTTTTATTAATATTTTATAGCTTTGCGTGGCATATGGAACAATGTTGCCAAAGAGTCCTAAGTTATTAATAGGTTCAGCAAAACCAAAAACAAAACCAAAAACCTGGTGTTAGCAATATTTTCTTCAAAAGTGCATTAAAAATATAAGTGTAAGAAAAATACTAAGTACATTTCTCTTGTTCTTATTATGTAAGTCTGTCTTTAAGGAATGGTGGGCAATCTTAAGAGCAAAAGAAGTTGTATATGTTACCTGAAGGACAAATGACTGGTGCTCAGTTTGTTAGTCAATGCAGAGTCAGGTTTTACCATTTTACCAGCTTATTCTAAACTTTAATGTATGTCAACTATTCAGTGATCTTCAGCCTTTCTTATGCATATTTGTGATGTAGATAAAATTTTGATTGTTTTAAGGCAGTTTCCTTGAAACTGTTTCTACTGTTTACTTTAATCTAAATGACTATTATATTTCATGGGTTCATATTGACCTTTCATCACTACTTTATAATGCGTTTTGAGGGCAAACAGTTTTGGGAAATACTGATCTAGAAATTATTGCTGCCAAGTTGGTACCAGGTGTTGATTGCCAGTTTCTCAAAAGAGATACTAATCTTCTTGATTTGGCTTCCTACTTTTTGAACTTTTGTTTACATGTTAGATGGATATGTGGTGTCCAATGTACGTATATCTACAATGTTAACAGCACACAGATTTAATGCACATAGATGCACTTTTCTTATGTACTTGATAACAAGAAATATTTAACGAGAGTGTTTAAAGAAGCAAATTTTATGTTATATGTATTTCATTACAATAAAAAGTGCAACAGGGTGATACTGGTACATAAGGAAGAACATAAACTTATGAATTGCAAAACATAATATTTTTGATGTCATAATCAGATATAAGACAATAAATAATAATCATATCTTATCAGTATGAGAAAAAACATAACCAGGAGCTGGAGCTACATGTCCCAGAGGATATAAATAAGAAATAAACTCATGAGAATATTTACATAGAATAAAGTAAAGAGGTAGACCCCAATTCTCTTTTTCTTTTTTTTTCTTTTTTTTTTTTTTTGAGATAGAGTCTCACTCTTTCTCCCAGGCTGGAGTGCAATGGCACGGTCTTGGCTCACTGCAGCCCCCACCTCCTAGGTTCAAGTGATTCTTGTGCCTTAGCCGCCTGAGTAGCTGGGACTACAGGCATGTGCCACCATGCTAATTTTCGTATTTTTAGTAGAGACGAGGTTTCACCATGTTGTTTTGAACTCCTGACCTCAAGTGATCCACCCACCTTGGCCTCCCAAAGTGCTGGGATTACAGGCATGAGCCACCACGCCTGGCCTAGACCACAATTTTTAAAAGGAAATTGGTCATTGATGTGTTCTCAGTACTTGGTATAGTGTCTGACAGAATAGGTGTTCAAGAAATATTTTTTGAATGAATAATAAGATTATTTCCACACTGGAGCTCTTTCCCTAGTTGCCCATTTAACCCGTTTACTTCCTAGAGCAGGTTACATAACTTATTCCCTTAGAACATAGTGAGGCTAAACCGGAGTGATTATAAAACTCTTGATAATGCCACATTAAAAAACAAAATGTTGTATGTAACAAATATATCTGGGTAAAAATACTTTTAGGAAGCTTTGTTTAAAAAATCATTTATGTATCTTTAGTAGCATATTTGGTTGAACCATATGAAATTGCCATTTTTTCGTGGGTCAAAAATGAGCAATTTTATATGGTTTGGTCTTAGTTTATCAATTACTGGCTAGTGGGTGCCTCCAGTTTTTCATGTTGGAAACATTACAACTTGGAGAAAATGTAATTTAATGTTCATTAAAATGATTCTTTTTTGCTCCCAAATGCCAGGGACTGAAAAGTGATTTCAGAAATCAGAACAAATATTATAACACCTTCATTAAAATATGTGAACCTGACACCTTTACTAGTAAATTTTATGGTTAATCACAAATCTCCTACCAGAGGCTGTGGAATGACCATCTGAATGTATTGTAAGAAGTCTTTTTTTTTTTTTTTTTTTTTTTTGAGACGGAGTCTCACTCTGTCACCCAGGCTAGAGTGCAGTGGTGCAATCTCAGCTCACTGCAAGCTCTGCCTCCCTGGTTCACACCATTCTCCTGCCTCAGCCTCCCGAGTAGCTGGGATTACAGGTGCCCGCCACCACGCCCAGCTAATTTTTTAATATTTTTAGTAGAGACAGGGTTTCACCATGTTAGCTGGGATGGTCTCGATCTCCTGACCTCGTGATCCGCCTGCCTTAGCCTCCCAAAGTGCTGGGATTACAGGTGTGAGCCACCGCACCTGGCCTGTAAGAAGTCTTAATGGTCTTAAATATCGATTGCCTTAACACACAGCAGTCCCTTTCACTTCCGACGTTTAAATAAGCCTTCCCAATTGTGGTTAAAAAAATGGTAATGTCATTTATTTCATAATTAGAAGTGTAATAATAAAGTAGATCTATAATTTGTTCTTAAAAATATTTCAAATTATGATCAAAGGCAGGGAAATTAATTTTGATCATTTATTATTTTAATAATTTTAAGTCCCTAAATGATTACAATCAATTGAAGGCCCCCAGAGGTAGTAACCATGGGCAAAGTTTGACACAGGAAATAGAACTCTTTGCTTCTGACATCATACATGACACCTTTAGCTACTTGTGAACACTGCCACAAGAGAGACCTCAGGGACACAACCTTCAAAGCTGAGAAGTGTAAGGGAGAGAATTAGAGAGGTACAGAATATCACCTCTAGCTTGTAACCAATATGCCCTCTTTATTCTCTCAGTCTCAGTTTAGCAAGGGAGGATTTATACTGAGATTATACAAGAATGCCCCATTACCTAGACTTGCTAGTAGACCGTTCCAGCATTAGTGGGAGGAGTGAGTGGGTGATGCACTACATTTTGGTCACTGTAAAGCCTTCCAGACATTTTCTATGCTTATATCTACCTATACACTTTAAAAAATCGTTCCATATGGGACATCTTGCATCATAGCCTGCTATTTAAAAATTAAATATATATATATAATGAACTTCTTTTTCATTATTATTTTTATACAACATTCTTTTTAGAGCTTCTTAAAATTGTATTGTACATGTGTTGCTCCACAATTTATCCACGAATCCTCTATTGTTGTTCACTAAGTTTTTTTAAGTTGCTTCCTCACTATTAACAACATTGCAGCTAAATGTGAGCATAAATCCTTAATTCTTTCTTAGGATAAAATCCTAGGAGTGGAATTTTTTGGTTGAAAATGGAGGTTTTGAATGATTTCATGCAGAAAACATTTAGCTCACAAAAGCGGAGAGATGGATGAGATCAGAGGCAGTAGGGTAGACTTTTTCATTCTCCGGGAGCTTCTGAAGAGAGTCTAGTCTATGCAGCTTCGAAATATGAATTAGACATTGGAAACATTTTGTATTTTCCACCTTATACTTAATTATTTTAAACTAAGGCCAGAAAGATGGATAGGGTGAGGAAATCTAAAAATGGTTAACATTTGCTGGGGTATTATGTGTCAGGCCGTGCTTCAAGCACTTTTCATGTCTGTGATTTCACTTTAGTCCTACCATAACTCTAAGAAGTGGGTAAGGAATGGAGGGAGGCAAGAAAAACTAAACAACTTTCCCCAACGTCCCACATCCAGTACTGTATATGGTAGAGCCCAGAGCTGTCCATACTCTTAACACCTGTGCATTGCTTCCTGCCATCCAACACACTGGGCTGCGTAGGCAGAAAAAGTAGGAAAGCCTCATAATAGAAGAGGCTATAGTGCACATGATATCTTTCTAAAATCTTCTACATTCCTCTTTTTTAAAAGTTTTCTTTTTCTACCAATGCCACATTCTCTCTTCTAGTAAATACAATGACTATATAACCTTAAGTATTTTACAGTTTGCCACCAATTATTAATGTCACTAAAAGTTTATCTATATTAATTAGAAGCTGCCACATCAACTGTTGCTACAGTTAAATTAATTCTGATAGTTGGTATGAGTAAATAATTATTTTTATGTGATTGTACTTGGTAAGGACATTTCTGAATTCTCACTGGATAAATTCTTTATATTTTGATTAGTCTTAAAGTCAATCAGACACCACAGACACAACAGGGAAGATTGTGGAACTGTCCTTTCTAGGAAGTAATGCTGCATAGGATTAAAAAAAAAATTTGGTGGGGGGGTACATAGTAGGTATCTATATCTATGGGGTATATGAGATTTTGATACAGGCATATAATGCTTAATAATCACATCAGGGTAAATGGGTTATGCATCACCTCAAGCATTTACAAACACTCCAATTGTATTCTTTTAGTTATTTTGAAACGTACAATAAATTAATGTTAACTGTAGTTGCCTTGTTGTGCTGTAAAATACTAGATCTTATTTTATCTGACTATATGTTTGTACACATTGACTATCCCCATTCCTGTCTGCACTGCCTGCCCCACTCCCCTTCCCAGCCTCTGTAAACATCATTTTACTATTTCCATGAGTTCAATTGTTTTAATTTTTTTTAGCTTCCACAAATAAGTGAGAACATGTGAAGTTAGTCTTTCTGTGCCTGGCTTATTTCACTTAACATAATGACCTCCAGTTCCATTCATGTAATGTTGCAAATGACAGGATCTCATTCTTTTTTATGACTGAATAGTACTCCATTGTGTATATGTACCACATTTTCTTTATCTATTAGTCTGTTCATGGACACTCGGATTGCTTGCAAATCTTGACTATTGTAAATACTGCTGCAGTAAACATGGGAGTACAGATATCTCTTCAATAGAATGATTTCCTTTCTTTTGGGCCCATACCTTATAGTATGATTGCTGGATTATATGATAGTTCTATTTTTATTTTTTGGGAGAATCTTCAAACTATTCTCCATAGTGATTGTACTAATTTACATTACCACCAACAGGATACTAGGGTTTCTTTTTCTCCGCACACTTGCCAGCATGTGTTATGGCCTATTTTTGGATAAAAGCCATTTAAACTGTGAGACGATATCACATTATAGTTTTGCTTTTCATTTCTCTGATGATCAATGATATAAAGCGCATTTTCATATACTGGTTTGCCATTTGTATATCTTCTTTTGAGAAATGTCTATTCAGATTATATTACTCGGGGTTCCCTAGAGGGGCAGAACTAATAGGATATCTATATTGGTAGTTTATTAAGTATTAACTTACACGATCACAAGGTCCCACTGTGGGCTGTCTGCAAGCTTGAGGAGCAAGGAGAGCCAGTCCAAGTCTCAAAACTGAAGAATTTAAATGTCCGATGTTTGAGGGCAGGAAGCATCCAGCATGGCAGAAAGATGAAGGGTGGGAGGCTAGGCCAGTCTCGCCTTTTCACGTTTTTCTGCCTGCTTTATATTCGCTGACAGCTGATTAGATAGTGCCTACCAGTTAAGAGTGGGTCTGCCTTCCCCAGCCAACTGACTCAAATGTTAATCTCCTTTGACAACACCCTCACAGACACACCCAGGATTAATATTTTGCATCCTTCAATCCAATCAGGTTGACGCTCAGTATTGGCCATCACACAGATCTTTTGCCCGTTTTAAAATCAGATTATTATATATTTTTTTCCTATAGAGTTGTTTATATAGTCTGGTTATTAATCCCTTCTCAGATGCATAGTTTGCAAATATTTTCTCCCATTCCTTGGATTGTCTCTTCACTTCCTTGATTGTTTCCTTTGCTATGAAGAAGCTTTTTAACTTGATGTGATCTCATTTGTCCATTTTTTTCATTGGTTGCCTGTGCTTGTGTGGTATCACTCAAGAAATCTTTGCCCAGTCCAGTATCCTGAAGAGTTTCCCCAATGTTTTCTTTTAGTAGTTTATAGTTTCAAGTCTTAGATTCAAGTTTTTAATCCATTTTTATTTGATTTTTGTATATGGCAAGAGATAGGTATCTAGTTTTAATTGTCTGCATGAGGATATCCAGTTTTCCCAGCACCATTTATTGAAGGCACTGTCCTTTCCCCAATGTATATTCTTAGCACCTTTGTTGAAAATGGGTTCACTGTTGATGTGTGGATTTGTTTTTTAGTTCTCCATTCTGTTCCATTGGTCTCTATGTCTGTTTTTATGCCAGTACCATGCTGTTTTGGTTACTATAGATTCATAGTATAATTTGAAGTTAGATTATGTGATTCCTCCAGTTTTGTTCTTTTTGCTCAGGATAGCTTTGGTTATCCTGGGTCTTTTGTGGTTCCATACAAATTTTACGATTATTTTTTCTATTTCTGTAAAGAATGTCATTGGTATTTTGATAGGGATTGTATTGAATCTGTAGATTGCTTTGAGTGGTATGGACATTTTAACAATATTGATTCTTCCAATTTATGAACATGGAATATCTTTCCGAGTTTTGGTGTCCTCTTCAATTTCTTTCATCAATATTTTTGTAGTTTTTATTGTAGAAATCTTTCACTTCTTTGGTTTAGTTTATTCCTAGGTATTTTATTTTATTTTATTTATAGGTATTGTTAATGGGATTACTTTCTTGAATTCCTTTTCAGATTGTCCACTATTGGCATATAAAAATGTTACTGATTTTTATATTTTGATTTTGTATCCTTCAACTTTCCTGAATTTGTTTCTGAATTCTAATAGTTTATTGGTGGAGTCTTTACAAATATAGGTTTTTTACAAATACAAGATCATATCATATGCAAACAAGGATAATTCAACTTCTTCCTTTCCAATTTGGATGCCTTTTGTTTATTTCTCTCGTCTCATTGCTGTAGCTAGGACTTCCAGTACTATGTTGAATAACAGTGGTGAAAGTAGGCATCTTTGTCTGTTCCACAACTTAGAGGAAAGGCTTTCAGTTTTCCCTCATTCAGTATTATAGTTGCTGTGGGTCTATCATAGATGGCTTTTATTATGTTGAGGTGTGTTCCTTCAATAGCCAGTTTTTTAGGGTTTTAAAAATCAAGAAGAGATGTTAAATTTTTTCAAATGCTTTTAAGCATCAATTGAAATGATCATATGGTTTTTGTGCTTCACTCTTGATATGATGTATCACTTTGATTGATTTGCATATGTTGAACCATCCTTGCATCCCTGGGATAAATCCCACTGCATAGGTTTTGATTTTTTATTTCCGCATAGTACATAAAAATGTTTAATCTTAATAAATACCTAACCATGTCCAAGTCTTCATATTCTATAGAAAACACCCCCATAACACTGTCTCTACCTTTAAAATGGCTGAAGATAAGCACACATTCAAATTGAAGAGTTACTTAAAGCACGCTTGAATAAATGAAGATTATATTTGTACACTGATCAACTGGAACAGATGTCTTTCTTTTCTCCATTGCTACTTCTGCCCTCCTTCTTCAAAATTCTCAACTCCTTTTAAGTTCCAGTGAACATAGCACAGTAGTTAAATGCATAGATTCTGGAGCTAGACTACCCAGGTTCCAATCTCAGCTCTGCCATTTGCTACCTGTGTGACCGCAGGAGAGTTTCTTAGCCTCTCTCTGTTCCTTAGTTTCTTTATCTCAATTGACAAGCTTATATCTCCACATTTGACTACTCCTCAGACCTGTAGATTTGTACCTAATTGGTATCTCAACGTGGTGGCCTAACAGGTCTCTTAAACTTAACATCACCCAATAGAGCCTGTCTCATTCCTGTCACATAAATGGCAACATCACACTCCTTTTGCTCAAATGAAAAATGTAGGAGTTGTCTTTGATTCTTCTTTTTCTCACTCCCTCACTCAATCCATCAGTGAATCTTATCCCTTTTACCTCCAAAACAAATCTCAAATCTGCCCACTCCCACCAGCACTGCCCTATATAAGCCACGTCCTCTAATGTCTGGGCTCCTGCAATGGTTGCTTTGCTGGTCTCTGTTCTTTCACCCTTGTCTAAAATCCAGTATCCCTGCAGCCAGAATTTTTTGTAAAGCATTAATTTTATTAGTCATTCTCTTACACCAGATCCCCCAATGACATCTCATCACATTTAGAATAAAAGCAAAACTCCTTAATCTGGCCTTCAAAGTCCTACAAAATTAGGTGCTGCAGTGGGTTGAATAGTATCTTACCAAAATTCATGTCCTCAGAAGGTGGGAATACAATTTTACAGATGTAATTAAGATGAAGCCATATTGGATTAGATGCAACTAAATCAAATGAGTGGTGTCCTTATAAGGAGAGGAGAGAACACACAGAGACAGAGGAAATACAGAAAAGACCATGTGAAGGGGAAGGCAATGATTTGAGTGATGAAGCTATGAGGTAAGGAACACCAAAGATTGCCAAGAGTCACCAGAAGCTAGGAAAAGACAAAGATTCTTCCCTAGAGCTTAGAGCATTTGGAGGCAGTGGAACCTGCTGACACCTTGGTTTCAGACTTCTAGTCTCCAGAACTGTGAGAGAATTTACTTACATTGTTTTAAGCCACCAAGTCTGTGGTATTTTGTTACAACAGCTTCAGGAAACAAACACAGGTGCATTTATAACACTCCAGCTTCAACTCTATTCAACTCTGCCCTCCCCTTGCTCTCTACCCTCCAGTCACCCTGTTCTCTCTCTGTTCCTGGTGTTGGAACACCAGTCTTGTTCTCCTCTTAGGACTTTTGTACTAGCTGTTCCCTCTATTTGGCAAACTCATTTCTGGATCTTTTCATGGATCCTTCCTGTTATTCACGTCTAGCCTAAAGTCACTCGTTCAGAGAGACTTCTCAAACACCCATTCAAAAGTAGCCTCCCAAACACTGTCTTTCACATCACCCCATTTCAGTTGTCTGCTTTGCACTTGCTACAATCTGGTGTTTCTTATTCATTTACATATTTATGGAGTCTGTTGCTGTTCCCTCAATATACACATGCACACACACCACATACTTGTGCATTCACTGCACCTACACTGTCCAAAAGGGTAGCCACTAGCCACATATGGTGATTTAAATAGAAATTTAAATTAATTAAAATTAAAGAAACATTTAAACTACAGTTTCCAAGCTGCAATAGCCACAATTTCAAGTGCTCATAGCTGCTTGTGGCTAGTGACTACCATAATGAACAGCATAGATGTAGAACATTTTCATGCATTGCATTAAATCCTACTATTCATTGCTGCTCTAGAATATAAGCTCCAGAGAAAGAGGAATTTTATATCCTCAGTCTGAATTTGTTTGATACATAATAGATGCCAAATAAATATTTCTTGAATCAAGAATGAATGAGCTTTCAAGAAAAAAATTGAGCATTAATGTGAATAAACTTTGTAAAAGCAATGACCATTTCTGCTACTGAAAAGAAATATGGCTTTCGGGGAAACTGACTTCTGTTCATCTGGGCAGAGTTTCTGGAACCACATTTGTCATTGATTATTCTTTTTGTTTGTTTATTCAATAAACACTCAAAAACGGATCTGGTTGTAAAGAGGATTTCAACAAATTCTCTCATCTTGAGTGATAGCTTTTTTGGCTTATAAGTAAAAAGTTTTAGCAAGGATCTTCTGAGAAGTGGGAGGAGGGCAGGTAGGGGTGTGGGTTGAATATTATCTTCTGTGCAGCACAGCATTTTCTCTAGATGTCTAAAGAGACAGTGTTATCAATCTCACATCTTTAGTAATCATTTCTCTGTGCTTTGATTAATGTGGGTGTAAAATGTGTCTGATGTAGCAAGCATGTGTCTGAAACATTCTGAGACAAGAAGAGTAAAAAGTATTTTAATTTAAAAAACAAACTTTAAATATGCTAAAAGGCATAAGATTATTTAATATAACAGATAAAATGCTATATTACTGCATTGGAATAAAAATCATGGAAATATGTCTTTGTCAGACTTGCAGAGCAAATAGAGCCATATGTTTAAAAACCATTAAATGTTTCCCGTAAGTGCCCTGCTCTGCTTTCAAATCATCACAATGAGGTTAAGATTAAAACTTGTGAGTTTCTGATACTGTGCCTAGTATATGAAAAAAAGTCAATCTTGGTTTCTCTTCTTTATCTCATTCCTCTATTTTAATACTCTGATATATGTCAACATTCTTACAAGGAAGTTCATTGATTGGTTAATGAAAAATTATTGTTGATTAGTGAGAATTATTGTCTTAAGAGAACCTTTGACTGAAAAGCTAGGGACTCACAAGTCATCTGAAGACCAACTCCAAATGGTTAAACTTGAATAATATTTAGTAAAACTTACCCATATCCTATTACAACATTGACTGACCACAGAGGGGGATTAAGGCATTGTTGAGCTGCAGTAATCATAACTTGGTCTGAAACCCTGTATAGATTCTCCATGTGCTATTACATAATTAAAGTATAACATTTCCACGTAATAAACTTTATGGCTTTAGAAGCATTGCTAATGTTTTTACATGCAATTAAAATGGAGGAAAATATAAGGAACTAGGTAGAATAAGACCTCTTTGCTATAAAACTGAATAAAGAGGGGGAGTTTGTGCGTGTGTGTGCGTGTGTGTGTGTGTGTGTGTGTGAAAGAATGCACATGAGAGAGACAGAGAGGCAGGCAGAGACAGAGACAAGCAGAGAGAGAGAAGGAGAGGAGAGAGGAATAAAAAATTAGAAATGAGGGGAGTATACCTGATTTCAGAAATCAAAAAAAATAGAATATTGAAAGTGTTCAGAAAGCTTGATTCAGACTCTAGATGATTTTCTATAACTATTCAACACGGAGAGATATCTCAGCATTTCTGTGCTGTGTTCAGTGGTCAGAGGCCCATGGCTGATGACAAAGATGCTCTGGTAGAAATGAGTTATCTCATTCCCACTGGGATTCTGGTAAGAGGCAAGAAAGGAGCAATGATTCTTAGATGAGCAGTGCCTTGGTTAAAGTGACCCAATTTCAGATCCACCAATGTAGAAAAGAGACAAGTCCTTTAGCCATGGACAAAACAATGAGGAAATAAGAGTCTCTTATTTGGGGGTTCCCTGCACAGTCCACCTTTTCCAGAAAGTAACTGTCTCAACAGTATTTCTCCAGAGAAGTGACCACAGTTTCCCTCGTTTTGTGTGTTTTTTTTCTGACATGAATGAGAGAAGATATACAGTGAGGAGAGCAGAGCCAGGGAGGAAGGGATGGGAAAAAGAAGGGAAAGACAAAATATGGCAGTAAAGTCCTTTTGTGAATATTCCAGATAGGGCTGGAAATCAAGATCCCGCATGACCCTGTTTATATAAGGAAATCTGGTTTACATAATGAAGCATAACTTATAAAATGTGCTGTCCATAAAAAAATCAAATGTCAGCCCCTCCTGTGTGTAGTTTAAAGAACTCCCTTCCTTTCTCCTTTGAAAAATTGAAGTGGGTGTGGATAAAAAAGGACTGGTTTTTGGCAAGGGATGAGATTTGGGGTAGAAGTATATAGAAAGGGAGAAAATTGAGACGATAAATGCTTCTGCTGGGGGTGTTTTCCAGTAGTTTCCTTAGATGTGTGAGGCAGTTGCAGAATTGAGTTTGGGCCTTGAGTTGGCCCCATGCTCCTCTCCTAAATTTGAAAATTGATTGAGTTCTATTGAGCAGAGATTGCAGACCATGGAGCCCACTTTATCTCCACTTTGCTTCCTCCTATTTACTGCTCTTCCCTTCCTTCCCAACTCCATTCAGCAGGTGTGCAGAGAGGGAATTTGCTGTGGCAGCTCTCATCTTGATTCTTTCTGTCTTTGGCTCCAGCTTCTTGTCCCAGGGAAGGCTGAGGATCCTACAGGACTCCTAACCTTATTCTATCTCTGCTACGCCCTCACTGTGCCTAGAAATTGAAGGAAGGAAAAGAACTAATGGCATTTATTTTCCTGATTCTGTTTTAAATTAACCCTGAATCAGAAGGTTAGGAAGACAGTGAATAAATGAAGTTTGGGCAAATAAACAACTGTTCTGTTTTTGAGAAAATTTTGCATGACAATCTTCAAATTGGGTAAGTAGGATTAGCACTTTATATTGCATTAAGCCATCTGTCATTGTAGGTTCAGTAAATCAAATAGCAGACCTAAAATCTCTAAGTGATATGTTATTCCACAAATGATAAGAGCAATATTTGTAACTTAAGTGTTGCGGAAATTAGAAATATGGGGTCAGAAGAGCCAACATCCTGATGATCTAGCTGCTGTACCTTAAAATGTAGTTATAATGCCACTACAAAACCAATATCCCTTAAATTTCTTTTTATCACATCAGCTCCCTACTCTAGATATTTCACCCTCTCCCTATTTACAATCTTTTTTTGTCTTCCTACACATTTTGTTCTAAACTGACATTCTTCCAAATTTTTAATTGGTCTTGTAAAGTCCACCTCTAGTTTCCCACCTTCCATCTATAAGCTCTGTTCCCGTAAAAGCATATGCCTGTAAGGACACTGTGATCAGCTTTTTATGCTTCTTGCCTTGTTTGCATCAGATCTCTTTCCTCTGGAGTGTGCTTCTTTCTCTCCAACTTGACCTGCTCCACAATAGCTCAACATCTTGGCTGAAATCCTCTAAACTTCAACACAGCCATCTCTGAATGTAGCTTAATTGATATTTCTCTCCTCCAACCTTCTGTAGCTCTGAAAAGACTACATAGCCTAGCTTTTAATTATATACACTTGACCATTCTTAAATAACATGTGAAAGAGCCTTACAATCTAAAAAGCATAACAATTTCTGGCATGTAGTATCACCCGGTACATTTTTATTCATTCATTTGTTCTTGATTGTTATTGCATATGGTTTGCTTTCTTCCCAAGGAGGGTGGCAGCTAATTGAAGAAAGTGACCATTTTGTTTCCTCTCCTATGTGTCCCCATCAGGGTCTGGCCCCCTGGAGAGCACTCAGTAGATAATCAATAAGTACTTACTGACTGAATGATTGATTGACTAATGCACTTTGCTTTTGGATTCCAAGTGCAGAAGCCCTTTAAGATGGCCTGGTTTTCTTCCAAATGATTTGAAATTGACGTCTACTACACAATAGAAAGTTCACTGATCTTTTGCCGATGAGAAAGTTGAAATAAAAAGAGGATTAAAATACTCTCAAACTCAAGCAGAAGATCAGAGATAGCTACAGCCTAGAATTAGAAGCCAAGCACATCCTGATGCCAGTCCATTGAATTCAGAGTCATTGAACCGTGCTTTGTTTTCTGACATAGGTAGCTTTTGTCCACCTGTTAATCTTTAATGTGTAAGTTATTATATAATACATTGCTATGTGAATCTACCTCTTTTTCTTGTTTGTTTCATTTTATTTTTTTAGTGACTCTTAATAGGTAAAAAATGTATCTAATTATCCTTCATGATGTTGCTTTTTGTTTCTTAGTTGGCCTTTAAGGTCAGGAACTATGCCTTAAGCGCCCTCACACTTTTGGTGTATGGCACAGTACCTGGCGAATAATAGATGTTTAATAAATACCTGTTGAGCAAATGAATGTTATCGGATGAAATCATCTTTTTAGAGTACTGAACAATTAACATGCCTAAATCCTCTTTAGAGTATCAAAGAGAGTCAAACATCTAAACTGTCTTATTTAATTCATAGCAACCTATTCTTAATGCTGAATCATAATTCCCTTGCTTAGTTATTGTCCTTTAGGGGTAAAATAAGAAACTGAACCCTTACAGCATCATTCTGGATTTGATTCCTAACTATAGGCTGAAGTAGGCTTTAATTTCCACAGGTAAGAGTATAACATTTACATATTTAAGGAAAGAAAGTAACTTCTCCCAACTGAAATAAGAGGTAATTTAAGGAGACAGAATTATTGGTCCCAAGTTAGCAAAAAGCATTTTAAACCTGACTCATCTGTGCCTTATGGATTTCGTAACTGATGATTAGCTTCTCTTAATCAGTTGAACATCCATTTAAAGGACAAATTGATTAGCTCCTTGCATAATTAAAAGAACATTAAGTGCCATCACTTGGAGTTTAAAAAATTGTTTTGATTAACAGCAAATATGCACAGTTTAACATTAAGATATTAAATGGTGTTATCTCAAATTATTATTAATTTGTTATTTTTCAAAATGTTAAGGAGGTGTTTGCAGCTAGCTTAGTGACCAATATTTGCAATTCCCCAAAAAATGCAATTTTCATTTTTTTCTGGCTGGCATTAAATTTAATATGCTTTTTCCACAAAGCATGAGAGCATAATATAACCTATAAATAATAACCAATGTTACATTGTAATCAAACAATCAAATTTACTAATTCTTTATTTAGTGAAAGAGTAAATAGCATGGTGCTGAGGTACAGAACAAGGAAAATAATTAAATATTAAATGTTTACAAATCTTTTCAAAAACAATTGGTAAGAGTTAGAGGAGGATTAGCAAGAATGTTAAAATGGAGAAAATGGCTATTAAAGGCATCAGGAGCCATACAGGACAAGATTCACAAGCCAGTACAACTTACAGAATTGAACAATGTGTAAAAATAAAAGAGTAGAAGTGAACAAGACATTAGAGAAATGAAGGATGGAAAAGACTCTTCCTGCTGAATCCAGGTACAAGGAGATATTCAGGTGGGGGAAGAATGACTGGGAGATGGATTTTCCAATCCACAGGGGGTAAGTAAAGTTGTTTAAAGATGTTCTATGTCAGTAGTCCATAGAAAATTGCATAAAATTACACAAACACGTAATTAAAGCTAAACATTCAGAATGTTAGGCAGCACCATTCTGAGCCAGATGGTACTTGATTCTGACTATACTTTGGGCACTGAGGACCTAATTAGTCTTTGCAAAAAGGTGTGCAGGTGTCAGTCAATTCTGAAGTTAGCGCTGAGCAGAACAGATTAATAGATACATTGGAATATTTGAAATTGATGAGGCCTGAGGTAAGTTTCAAACACTTCTTTGCAGAAGCTTAGGAGCTTAGAGAACATGTAAGACATTTGATTTAGGTCTGTTTCTGAAAGTCTACAAGTATGGGCTGTGTATGTTTATCTTTTTCTTTCTTCATCTCAAATCACCAGTCCCAGTAAGGATTAGTTTAAAAGAGGACTGTTTTGTATGCTCTAATACTGAACTATTACTCTAAAATGATCATGTTTTTGTTTATTTATTTATTTATTTTTTGAGACGGAGTCTTGCTCTGTCGCCCAGGTTGGAGTGCAGTGGTGCGATCTTGGCTCACCGCAACCTCCACCTCCTAGGTTCAAGCAATTCTCCTGCCTCAGCCTCCTGAGTAGCTGGGATTACAGGAGTGCACTGCCATGCCCAGCTAATGTTTGTATTTTTTAGTAGAGACAGGATTTCACCAGATTGGCCAGGCTGGTCCCGAACTCCTGACCTCAGGTGATTCACCCGCCTCAGCCTCCCAAGGTGCTAGGATTACAGGCTTGAGCCACTGTGCCTGGCTGATTATGTTATTTTAATATCATTATGTTTTACCCATTCATTAAGAGATGTTTGGGCTTGACAATGTAAACCTAACCTGAATGGTAGCAGAGACCACATAATTCCTGAGAAACAGTCAAATAACTTGAGTTCCACTAGACTACCTTCTCAAACATTAGTGTTCATAAGTTTTCCTGGCTAACAAATTGAAAATACAGATTCCAATGGTCATCCTCAGTGACTCTGGTTCAATAAGTTTGGGATGGGAACTGAGAATCTGTACTTTTAACAAATACTGATAGGCAACCCATAAACTATCCTTTGCAAATCACATACAAGCCAAGAGTTCCTTGAGGGTAAGGACAATTATTTATTGTTTGTTATTGCTTCAGGATCTAATGTGATGATGTTTGTCAATAGTTAATAATGATTTGTTGACTGAATAATAGGCAAACTTTATGTCTCATGATTGTTTCTCACTCTGTCTTGTTCTCATTTAATATCAAAGTACTTTCAGGTTCTGCAATGTTTGCCTAGAATACTAGTCTTAAATTCTTCATCCTAAGCAACAGAATCATATATTGTAATTGGGATTCCTGTATATTTCATCCTTCAACATTTAAAAAATATTAATTGAGCTCACACCATATCCCAGAGACTCTTCTAAACACATGGGATGTATCTGTGACAGACACAAAGATCCCTTCTGCATGGAGCTTACGTTCTAGAAGTCTGAGGTTTGAAATTATTTTCTCAGAATATAATTATATAAGTTCTTAACACTAAAGAGTTTCTTACAGAGTCTCGAATTAAGTAAAAAATTTATTTTGGCAACTTTTGAAGCTCACTGAGGGAAGAGAGATTGGCTTAAACCACCAGGGAATTTTATTTTTGCACATAAATATTTATATGTGTAAAGGGGTGTGTGGTTAATTATAAGCGATGGGAGGAGAATGACAGATGCTTAGATCCTCTGTCCCCATGGAGAGACAGACCTTGCCTGTTGGAGTGTAGTGGCACATTGTGTGGTCTGTGTACTGAATCACTGATTTAAATATTGCAGCAGCTGGAGTGCAAAGTATATCAGCAAATACTACAGGAGGAGGAGTGCATGTGTCCTGAATACAAAGTAAGAATAAAATAGGTTTGCATAGTCACATTGAGCAAGGCTATGGCTGTGGATGGCCTTTTTTTTAAAAAAAATATATTTTAGTTTCAAAGGAGAACTAGAGAAGGACAACTGGACAGTCCAGGAAACACAGACTGGACACGAGCAGGTAAATTAGTAGAGGACGGGTGCTGCTTCCTGAATCCCAAATTTCTATTCCCTGCAGAGAGGGAGAGAGAAAGGAGAAAGGTGGGGATGGGGGGTGGGGGAGGAAGGGAGGGAAAGAGAGAGATAGAGAGAGAGAGAGAGAGAGAGAGAACTCTACTTATGTTGGGGAAAACCTACTCGGATACTTCATCTCTGTAATGAAAGCAGTAAACCAAACAGGTATAGACCCAACTTCAAGGCTCATGAGAAAAATGAAAAGGAAAAACTAGTTTTCTTTATCAACTTTAATTTTATTACTTCTACTTCTGGTATGAAAAGAAGTTCAAAATTCTTTTCTCAATTTTCCTTTAATAAATAAATAATATCTCTAAGGGCTTTCTAGTTTACACAGACCACTCCTTTCATCATTTACTATTTTTTCCCTGTTTTACAGATTGGGAATATGAGGCACAGAGTTCAAATGATGGTACACAAAGACCACTTTATTTTGTAAATAGCAGAACAGACTAAAACCAGGTTCTCTAATTACAAAATCATATTGCTCTTCTTACTCGTACTCCTGTTTTTGTTGTTGTTGCTGTTGTTGTTATTGTCTGTCCTCTCCCTTTATAATTTCCAAAGTCAGAAATGACAGAAAAGCTGGAGGAGTGAAGCTGGGGGTGGGAGGTGAAAAAATGCTTTACACTGATGGGTAGAAATTTTGTTCTTACAGATATGATGTTGAAAAGGAGTAGGAAAAAAATAAAAGCAGTTTATGCAGAAATGTGAATTCAAACAATAAATGAACAGATACATTTCATACTTGAAACAATGAAATAGCTAAAAACCTTAAACTCCTTTTCTCGGTAGTCTAGATTCCTAATCTACCACCTGTACTGAAGATGTCATATCATCTGGTGAACTTCCTGTAAAGATCATCTGACTAAAAAGTGTTTCCCAAGTTCCAGGTTATCACAAGAGCCACCTTCATCTCAACATGAAAAGGTCCTTCATAGTCATCAGAAATCATGACCCAGGGTCATTTAATGTGCTAGTTCCTTGTAAGTCTGGGTCACAGCTCCCCATCCATGCTGATGCCAGTGGATTTTGTAATGTTCATGTGGAAACAGCAGGGAACAGTTAGCTGGATTCCATTCTGCCTCATGCCTCATCAACCAGATGGTTGGCTGTATCAAAGCCAGTAATGCTGATGTCAGAGGCGAGAGAACACAGCTGGATTTTCAGGTTCAAGGGGAAAGAGGGAATCTATAATGCTTAAAGTTTGGGAGAAAATTGCCTTTGGACTGGTGAGTAGAGCCAACTAGAACTGATGGAGAGTTTTTAATGTTAAGTCCTGCAGCAACATTTCTGTGTAATTGCTTTTTGAGCCGTGGTAGGATCCGAATCCTCTTTATCTCACACCTGCTAACAGGCCTGCTGGTGCCAGTCAGCTAGCTATTGTGTACCAGATCTAGATGAGATTTTAGCACTGACATATTAGCCTACCACTAACTCCTGGCTACTACTGTGTATCTTCTCTTATCCCTGGATTTCTGGTGACTAGCATGAAACCAAAAACTACAAGGATGGAAAATAGCTTAGAAAACCAGTTCCTAGAAACTTGATGAAGATTTTATTTTTTGGTATATCACTATAATTTTGCACCTTGACTAAGATGTGAGAAAGGTAATACATAGCCTTGTTTTCTGGCTTGATCATGCTAGGGCTAGGAGGAAATCTAATTGTAGGCATATGGGACAGAGGAGGCTGGACAGAGCTGTTTCCTTACTACTTCCTTACTAGGGCTCGTACAATGTAGAAAACTTGAAAAAAGGGACTCAGGTCTTTATTCTCTCACAGTTGCTGCTAAGATGTTCATTGCCCAATTGTACTTGTCCCATTTGGAATATGAATACTCCCTTACAAAATTTTGGCCATGGCTCCAAAGGCCCTAGCACATGCTACCCATGTGTTACCACATCAGAAGTCTTATCACTTCTGGGACGCTGCATGGAAAAGGGGTTCAAGTCGTCTATCCACACTTGAAATAAACAGTATTCCCCTCCCTTCCCCAAACTCTTTCACTCTGTAGGAATCTCTGTCTCTCTCTTGCCCTCTCTCTCTCCAGAGTTCAGGCTGTTAATCCCTGTTTCCCAAGTACCAGCTTCTTCCCAAAGATCTAGAGTGAGGTTGGGGTAGTGGGAAGGGTGTTGCCTTCAGGGTCTCTTCTGGAAAACAAAGAATCTACTACAATAATTCCCACAGATCAAGGGAGACTGATCACAGGGACATGATTATTCTTGGAAGGGAGGAAGGATGAGGAAAATTTCCCTTTTATTCTTCGTATTCTCCTACTGCAGTAAGAACGAGGTAAAATAAATATCTCAGTGAATCATCCTGCCACAGATAAGTAGGTGACTTGTAGGTTATTGAGGTTCAGTGAAGACTTGTGGGCTATGAACACACTTATCTGTGATTAAATCGAGTTTGGGAATGTAGGACCAGAGAATGATTGAGCAATGATTTGCAGATGAGTGCTTGATCCAGGAGGATTCAGGCAATACTTCATTGGGGCAATAAATGTGACATTTGGTGTCAGGGGAATAACAAATCCAGGGAGGGAGGGCTATTCAGACCTAAATGTGCGGGGCTAATAAACAGTATTTCTGATGCCAGGAGTGCCTGCATGTAAGTGTGCATAAAATGCTTAAGCAGTAATCCCTCTGTGATGCTGCAAAAAGGCAGTTTCTCTCACAGCTGCAGCAGCAAAAGGGGTGCCATGGATTTTAACCCCCAGGAATTAACCTATGTAAATGACTTCTGGGTAGCAGGAAAGATTTTTTCCAAAAAGCACTCAGCCCAGAAGTATCTCTTTTCTTGCCAACATTCTGGGTGACTTATACAACTGTTCTCACTGAATAGTGC